>NW_028327171.1:62828343-63129843 GCF_987537825.1 Furipterus horrens | reverse complement strand
AAAAAATGGGGCAATTTAGCTTTTTCTTTCTAAAACATAAAAGATGTCAGAGTGAGAAAAGCAGTAAGTGATTCTTAGAAATTGAACCACAGTGAAAATCACAATAAGCATTCGCAGTATAAGCTCCCTTTGAGACAAAACATTTAGAGAAAATTTACAGAGCTTTCTAGACAGAATTTTGTTAAATTATATTTTATTGATTATGCTATTAAAGTTTTCCTGATTTTCCCTCCATTACCCCCCTCCTCCCGGCACCTCTAACTCCCTCAAGCAATCCCTCCATCATTGTTCTTGTCAATGTGTTGTGTATAAGTTATTTGGCTACTCCACTTCCTAGACTGTACTTTACATCCCCATGGCTATTCTGTAACTACCCATTTGTACTTCTTAATTCCCTCACCTCATTACTCATTCCTCCAAACTCCCCTCCATCTGGTAACCATCAAAATGCTCTCCATATCCATGATTCTGTATCTGTTCTGCCTGTTTGCTTAGTTTTTTAGATTCAATTGTTGATAGACATGTATTGATTGCCATTTTATTGTTCATAGTTTTAATCTTCTTTTCCTTAAATAAAACCCTTTAACGTTATATGATAATGGTTTGGTGATAATGTAATCCTTTAGTTTTTTCTTGTCTAGGAGGGTCTTTATCTGCCCTTCAATTCTAAATGGTATCTTTGCTGGGTAGAGCAATTTTGGCTGTAGGTCCCTGCTTTTCATGACTTTGAATATTTCTTAGCAATCCTTTCTAGCCTGCAAAGTTTCTTTTGAGAAATCAGTTGACACTCTTCTGGGAAACCCCCTGTAGGTAACTGATTTCTTTTCTCTTGATGCTTTTAAGATTCTCTCTTTATCTTTAACCTTTGGCATTTTAATTATGATATGTCTTGGAGTGGGTCTCTTTGCATCCATCTTGTTAGGAACACTCTGTGCTTCCTGGACTTACTGTCTATTTCCTTCATCAAATTAGGGAAGTTTTCTTTCATTATTTTTGCAAATAGATTTCCAATTTCTTGCTCTTTCTCTTCTTCTTCTGGCACCCCTATTATGTGAATGTTGGACCTCTTGAGGTTGTTCCAGAGGCTGCTTATACCATCCTCATATTTTTGTATTCTTTTTTCTTCTTGTTGTTCTGATTGGTTGTTTTTTTGTTGCTTTATGTTCCAAATCATTGAGCTGACTCTCAGCTTCATCCACTCTCCTGCTGTTACCTTGTAAATTATTCTTTATTTCAATTAGTGTATCCTTCATTTCTGACTGGATCTTTTTTATGCTGTTGAAGTCCTCACTAAGCTCATTGAGCATCTTTATAACCAGTGTTTTGAACTCTGCATATGATAGATAGCTTATCTCTATTTTGTTTAGTTCCTATTCTAGAGTTTTGATCTGTTCTTCCGTTTGGGCTATGTTTCATTTTGCCATGTTTCTTCTCATTTTGGCAGACTCCCTTTGTTCCAATGAATTAGGTAGAGCTGCTTCAACTCCATGTCTTGTTAGTGTGGCTTAATGTAGTAGGTGTCCTATAGCTCCAGTGGCACAGTATCCCCTATCACACAAGCTGGGTCTTGTACTGGAGGTTTGCCTTGTGGGCTGAGTAAACCCTCCTTTTATAGTTGAGCCTTGGTTACTGTTGGAAGATCAATGGGAGAAACTTACCCAGGGCAGTCAGCTGCAAGGATTGGCTGTGACCACTTACCACAAACCTCCACCCTCTGTGGAGGGTCAGCTGTGCATGGGCAGGGTGGTGGTTCTCCAATGTGGTCTGTAGCTGTCCACTGGGTGCACTGGCCCTGGGATTTCCCAGGTGGTTCAAGCCAAGGTCAACCCCCACCTATGTTTTTCCCAGGACACCCTGCCTAAGCTATAAAGCAACCTGAGATGGCTGATACTTACACTGGGATTGGAGATTCCCAGTTGAAGCCCAGCTGTGAATTTAGGCTGGCTGCTTCTAGTGCCATGCCTGGGACTCCCTGAGGCCAGCTGTTGCTGTTTGAGAGGATTAGGAAATTGTGAGGCATGAGCCAAGATGAGTCATTCATATGGAAAAGCAGTTTGGGTGAGCCTGTAAGTTGGGTGAGACAGAGTCTCTGAGGATGTCCAAGTCGGGTCAAACAGAGTTAGCCAAGTTGATGAAGTCTCAGATATGACACCAGCTTGCCAGCTCTATGGGGGGAGGGTTCAGAAAAGGGACAATGGCCTTTGCTTGCCTTGATGCCAGACACTTCAGTTTCTCCCTGTATACTACTGGTGCCTTTCAAGCTGCTACCCCAGTACTGGAGCTCAGAGGGGGTAAGTCTGAGTAGGTAAGTCCATGTGTGGGTTCTTTAAGAGGAGCTGCTTGGGGCTCCAGAAGTTTCTTTCACGAACTCAATCCCCACTGGTTTTTGCAGCCAGAAGTTGTGGGGACTTATATTTCTGGCACTGGATCCCTGGGCTGGGGGACCTCATGTGGGCTTGGAACTCCTCTGTCCCAAATGATCCCTTCTGAATATCTATACACCACATGAACCTGTGCCCCTCCTACCAGTTCAGATAGATGTGGTTTCTTTAATTCTGTAGTTGTTAGATTTCCATTCAACTTGATTTCTGATGGTTCCAATTGATAGTAGTTGATATTTTAGTTGCAATTTTGAGGAGCAAGCCATGGCTGTCTATGCTGCCATCTTCCAGAATTTCTTTTTAATGTTAAAACCTCTAGAGGATTTTTTGCTGGATGATTGGTGGGTGGTTCAGTAAGTGATATGGTAAATAATGATCTTGAGGTACCATAAAACTTGACAGGTTTTCTCAATAATCAAATATTAAAATGGTTTCAATAAACATTTATACATTGTATACGTACCATCCATTGTTACTAATTTTCCTTCAGTCAATTATCTTTGAGAATAATAAAAAAATAAAACTTATATTTAATTTCCTTTATTACAACAAGTGAAATTGAAGCAGTAATCAAAAATTTCTTAACAAATATAAGTCCTGGACCAGAGGCTTCATAGGTGAATTTTACCAAACATTCTAAGAACTAACACCTATCCTTCTCAAACTATTTCAAAAAAAATTCAATAGAAGAAAAGACTCCTAAGCTCATTTTATGAGGCCAGCATTATCCTAGTTCCAAAACCAGATAGACACTACAAAAAAAAAAAAAAAAAAAAAAAAAAGAAAATTATAGGCCAATACCCCTGATGAATATACATGCTAAAATTCTTAACAATATATTAGCAAACTGGATTCAGCAATACATTCAAAGATCATACACTATGATGAAGTGAGATTTATTCCAATGATGCAAGGTTTGTACAGTATTTGCAAATCAATGAATGTGATGCACCACATAAAAAAGATAAAGGATAAAAATCACATGATCATATTAATAGATGCAGAAAAATAATTCAATAAAATCCAGCACCCATTTATGATAAAAACTCTCAGCAAAATGGGGATAGAAAACAACATAATTCAATATGACAGCCATATATGACAAACCCACAGCCAGCATCATGCCAACAGGCAAAAATTATGTGTTTTCCTTAAGATCAGGAATAAGAGAGGCATGCCTGCTTTCACCACTCTTATTCAGCATAGTACTGGAAATCTTAGCCACAGTAATCAGAAAAGAAATAATAAAAGACATCCAAATTGGAAAGGAGGAGTTAAAATTGTCATTATTTGCAGGTGACATGCTACAGTATATAGAGAACCCCAAAGATTCCACCAAAAAAAAAAAGGAAGAAGCACCAACAAACAATAGGAGTCACAAAAATGGGGAGACAGAGAAACAACACCCCATCGAAAGGAAAGGTAGAGTCCCCAGAAAGAGTGCTAAATGAAATAGAGGGGAGCCAACTATCAGATATGGAATTGAAAGCATGTATTATGGAGAAGCTCAATGAGCTCAGCGGAAGCTACAAAGAACTCCAGAAAAACTACAGTGAACTCCAGAAGAACTATAAGGAACTTACTGAGAATTATACCAGCATCGAAAAGGACATGGAAGCTATCAATAAGAGCCAGGAGGAAAAGAAGAATACGCTCTCTGAATTGAAGAACACAGTAGAAGGAATTAAAAACAGGCTAGAGGAAGCAGAAAATCGGATCAGCGTGCTGAAGGACAACATAGACAAAAACTCACAGACAGTGCAACAAAATGAAAAAAGGCTGAACAAGACTGAAGAGGCTCTAAGACAGCTGCAGGACAACATGAAACGTAATAATATCCGTATCATAGGAATTCCAGAAGGAGAAGAAGAAGAGCAAGGGATAGAAAACCTCTTTGAAAAACTAATGACAGAAAACTTCCTTAACATGAAGAGAGAAAGAATCATGCAAGTCCAGGAAGCACTGAGGGTCCCAATGAAGATGAACCCCAACAGGCCCACTTCAAGACACATCATAATTAAAATGCCAACATTCAAAGACAAAGAGAGAATCCTAAAAGCAGCAAGAGAGAAACAACTAATAACATACAAGGGAGCTCCAATAAGGCTATCATCAGATTTCTCAGCAGAAACACTACAAGCCAGAAGGGAATGGCAAAATATATTCCAAGTAATGAAAAACAAAGGCCTACAACCAAGAATACTCTACCCAGCAAGGCTCTCATTCAAAATGGAAGGTGAAATAAGGAGTTTCCAAGACAAAAGAAGGTTAAAAGAATAGATCTCCACCAAACCAGTATTGCAAGAGATGCTAAAGGGTCTGCTTTAAGAAGATGAAGAAACAGAGAGAGACAGAGAGGAACACGAGTACAAAGGAGGAAAATGACAATGAATAAGTACTAAAAGAAAGAAGGAACTTCTACCATTTGCAACAACATGATCGGAACTAGAGAGAATTATGCTTAGCGAAATAAGCCAGGCAACAAAAGAAAATTACCTTATGCTATCACCTGTTACAGGAAACTAATGAAAAACACAAACAAATGAGCAAAATTGAACCAGAGGTATGTAAATGAGGAATAAACTAACAGTAACAAAGGAGGAGATGGGAGGGAGAGAAGGGGTAAGAAGGGGAAGGGTCTAGTCAAAGAGCATGTATAAACGACCCATGGACATGGACAACTGGGTGGGGACTGAATGTGGGAGAAGGGAGGGACAGGGTGCAGAGAAGCAAGAGGGGGAAAAAAGTGAGACAACTGTAATGGAAAAACAAACAGAAAAATTTTTAGTGGGGGGAAAAAATAAAAATATAAAGAATAGAAATGCAAGTTCAGTGAATATTAGAAGGACAAGGTTTTTCCTTCACACTGTATATATTTTCTCCCTATCTGATCCCTCCAGAATTTGGCATTCTAAAGAAGTAAGTAATGACCTAAGTTTCTTTGCATAAAACTAATAAGACCAGTTGTTAATAACGATTTTTTTTTGACTAAGACTTTGACTGGAATGTCATGCCTAAAGGAGACATGCTTGGGCTTTGGTTGTTACCAAAAAGCCCTGAGCAACTGGGACTGACTTTCAAAGGTAATAAAAGTCCACGAGATAAAAGGCCTGGTACCTTGGATGGATGAGTGGTCCATAGCAATCTTTCCAGGGAAGGAACGAAGGTTGTTTTCCTGAAAGATGGCTAGAAGGGACTTTAAGGCACAATGGAAAACCAGGAGGACCTGGAAAAGACAGGTGTTTACAGGCAAGGCTGAATGCCAGGTATGTGGCTCAGCTTCTGTGCCCTGAAGGGCAGACTGAAGGTCACCCTAAGTGTTCCTTGGGTAAGTTCCAGCAAAGCAGAACTAAAGATCATAAGTGATCATTTGCTGCTCTTGTTGTGTTTATGCAAATGAACAGGATAAATTAAAAATGGACTTAATGCAGTCCCTTTAATGACAAGGAGGGTAATCTTAGGGAGAAAAATCAAGATTCAAGGAAGATCACAATGCCCAGTGGTAGATTATAAAGTAGTGCAGCTAACCGTCTTTAAAGTTTCTTTTCATTTAAAATTTGTTTTCATTTGAAAGTTAAACTATGTCTGTGGTATCATCAAAGATATTTAATTTACAGGCAAGAAGAATGTCAAATGCCTTGCAACTGGATGTCTTTCCAAGAAGACAATCTTACAGATTTAGAGACTTGTTTGTGGGTTATGTTACATAAATTAACATGTGTTTTCTGTTTTCAAAGGGCATAAGCCTACGATCTCATTACTTGAGTGATTGTCTGTACGTATAGGCCTCACTTAATCTTGTCTGCATTGCTGCCTCCTGAGACTCAACGGTTTGGCTGAACTAAGTGGCTGGGTTGGTGAAGAATGGGGTGGTCTGTGGGCTTCACTTTAAAACTGGTTTCTCTTTTCTATCCTAATGGCTTGGACAGAAAGAGCCCAGAGGCCTGAGAGGGGGGAAACCTAAAATATTTCCCTCAGTCCAAACTAAGTATAATGGGCAAAAGGGTTTTGGACAGGTGAGATGTACCTGGCATACCTTCCTCCAAAGAAGCCCTTCTTTTCCCTAATGTGGGACATTGAAAAATTAATACCTGTCTTTTGTCATCTAGTGGTTACGGATTGAATGATGTCCTTTAACCCTGTTGCCCCAGAATACAACAAGGATGCCAGCCTGTTAAACCAAGCATGCCGTTGTCCAGAGACAGCCAACCAACATGGAGTCTGCACGATCCTTCCCCTTGTGGGAAGGCCACCCTCCCCTCCACACCCCCACTCTTATTAGGGATTTCTTGACCCAAGGGTAGGTAGGACAACGACCATGTCCAGCTTGAAGCAGCTAGAGGAGCTCGAGACCTTCGTCCATTGTCCTTTATAAGATTGTAAAGGGTCTTAAGTCTGAGAGGGAGGGATTGTTATTTTTTATTGTTAAAATATTTAACTAATTAATTAATTATTTAAAAAAAAAGAAGAAGAATATATGAAAGGGTGAGCCATGGGCATGGACTTGGGGAGGGGATTGTCAGGGAAGGGGGGTGCTGGGCGGACGGGAGCAAAGGGGAAAAAATTGGAACTATTGTAACAATATAATCAATAAAATATACATTAAAAAAAAAAAGAAACTACAAAAACTGGTAAATGAATTCAGTGAAGTAACAGGATACAAAATAAATATCCAGAAATCAGTTGCATTTTAATACACCAATAATAAGCTATCAGAAAGAGAAACTAAGAAAACAATCCCATTTAAAATTGCATTAAAAAATAAAATATTTAGGAATAAATTTAACCAAGGAGGTAAAAGATCGGTACTTGGAGAATTATAAGACATTGAAGAAAGAAAATGAAAAAGATACAAGTAAGTGGAAGCATATACTGTGTTCATGGATAGAAAGAATTAAATCATTAAAATGTCCATACTATCTGCCCTAGCCAGATGGCTCAGTTGGTCAGAACATCATCCCATACACTAAAAGTTCATGGGTTAGATTCCTGTTCAGAACACATGCCTGGCTTACAGGATGGTTCTCAGCTGGGACATATACAAGAGGCAGTCAGCCAATGTTTCTCTCTCATATTGATGTTTTTCACCTTCTCTTTCTCCTTCCCTTCTCCTCTCTCTAAAACTAAATAAATGAAAGCTTTTAAAGAATACAAAATAAAATGTACGTGAGATTTCTTTTGATCATGTATGGTAAAACAAACAGACATGGAAATGATTGTCATGAAGGAAGAATTCTCACCCTCCAGAGCTCTAGAAACAGGAACATGGCACACCATATAGGGAGCCACATGGGGAGGCACCACTGTTGACCAGGGGCAGAATGAGCAGGAATAAGCGGGGCAAGAGCTTTGTTGTGTTTTTTTGTGGGAAGGAATGAACAAAGCAGAGTAAGGAAGGCAAAGCAAGTTTAAGATTGTCTGGTTTGAATAATTTCATCAGGTTCTGGCCATAAGGGCTGTCCTAAGTTGTCTGGTACCTGGCCCTGGGGTGATTTGGGTAGGGGAATGGTGGCCTGGAGTGTAAGAACCTGTTAGAGGAGAGGCTGTAGATGCTCTTGATTGGTTAGTTTACATAAGAAAAATGGACTCCCAGGTGGAGTGTTTGCTATCTCTAGGAGTAAATGAGGCCTGGGTTGGGGTTGGGGTGGGGTGGGGTCTCTCCCAGGTTAGTGAGCATCAGGAACACAGAAAATAAGAAAATAAGGTTTATGATCAGGTTCTTTCTTATTAGTCCCCAATCATACACCCAGTGTGAGTACCAAAATTTCTACATAGACCTGGCATAGACCAGGGATGATAACCTAGGTAGAGGCAGAGTGACTAGGATTCTCAATTTATTTATATGGGTAATAGAGAAGCTCAAATAAGCTGAGGATTTATTGAAACTCTATAAAGCCATCTCACAAAAATGAAGCACAGTGAGTGGGCCTCTTGAGAGTAGGAGCTGGGATCTTGGAACCACTGAAAATGAAATAAATTACTCTCTCTCTCTCTCTCTCTCTGAATATGGCTGAAAAGGCCTTCTCTAGGCCCAACTCTATGGAACCATTTAATTCATAGGCTCTACATTGATTTGACTATAGACTGTGTCTCAGAACATAGGTTTGATTACAAGTTTGCTAACAGATGAAGATCCAATGGGAGAGGTGTCAATCCTATTCAAACATGACTCATCTCTTCAGCAAGGGGTGAGTGTGGAGCATGGCACTCATAGAAATGGAGAGAGGTGACAGGCACCCTGAAACTATCAACTACTGTTGTATATTCCATTGCTATAAGAGCTTTCAATTACCTCTGTTACCTAAGTGGTTTGATTTTTCTAGGCCTTTAAGAAATTGCTAAAACTCCGACAGAATATTTGGCTATTTATTTAGAGAGAAAGATAGTACTAATAAATATAGTTCACTGAATATTCCCACTCTCTGCCTTCTTGTTACATGGCATTATAGCACTTTCTGGCTCCCAGTAGTTGTTAAAGCTAAATCCATGTAACCATTCTAGCCAATAAGCTGACAGCATAAACAGTGCATACTGCAACTGGCTGAATATTACTCAGCGTGATACCCAGTGAGCTGTTTTCCCTGCCAGGGCAGCATCCCAACAATTGCTATTCTATCAGCTGGAGTCCCAAAGTAAGGACAACACATGATGGACATGGGTTGTAGCAAGAACCAAATTCACCCCAATGCTTTAAAGCAGAGCTAAATGGCCTAGTGAACTTAATGTTGTCGGTGATGACTCCCCAGTACTTCTAAGTATTGTAGCAGAAAAGGAGGTTGTGGTTGAGGACATTTGTGTACTTGACTAGGGTTAGACTTGATGGCTGCCAAAGTCTCTTTTGGGTATAAAAGTGTCCTTATTCTCACTTGATAGTCAACTTCATAGAAAACTGAGCTCTCTTCCCAGAGTTCTTAGATCTTACTTAGAGGATCTTTTGAAGCCTACCCACAGACTTCAAATTAAGAAGGCCTGACTTAGGACACTTTTTGGCTTTGTTTCTAGTTAGTTGATGCCTAAAGGTGAGGCAGGATGCCCTGGGACACGGGACATATCAGCCTCAGCCAGCAGCACCAGGAAAGAAAAATGGAGGGAAAGGTCAATCTTACAGCCAAGGTTGTTTATTCTCACTTCTAGAGGGCCATGGGGTGAGAAGAGCACTTTCCTAGCATTAAGAAGCCTGGGCTCTAGTTCAGACTTTAGCATTAACAAACTGTCCTGAGGAAAGTATCTTCCACTTTGGGTTCTGTACCTCAACATAAAATGGGGCAGTTTGACCAGATGATCTTTAAGTTCCCTTGAATAGTCTGGTTCCCTGTATACTAGGATATCAGGACAGGACAGGGCTTAAAGTCATGTGTTTAAAACAGAGGAAGGTCAAAGCTACACATGTGGGTTACATTTTCTATAATTTATTTGTTCAGTTTAAATAAGAAATATTGTCTTGTGCTTAAATATTTAAACCATACAACAAATTATATAGTAAAAAAAGAAAATTTCTCCTTTTCTGCTTTCTGTATCCTGGATTCCTTGACCTGGAGGCTACCAGAGGTATGCACACATTATTAAATCTCTCGCTTTTCAAACCATAAATGTTAACAAGATATGATATAAGTGTTAATTTCCTTCTTATTTAAACAGGATATATGGAGTACATTTCATATGCATCTTCTTCATTCTTTTTAATGGCCACATAAGGTTCTATACATAGATATAAGTAATTAATAAAGGTATCCTCCTATTACTGGATATTTGCACTTACAAAAAGGTTACTAACCTTTTCCAACTAGGAGCAATGCTTTGTACATGTAAGCCTCATGAGTGAGGAGAATACTTGGTTTCCTAGGGATTCTTGGACTTCATAAAACAGGTAAAGAGAACTATTTAATCTATTGCCTCAGACAGTGAGATTTTTCTGTCTTTACTTTAGCCAGACATGATCATTTTTATAAGACAAAATTTATCACAAATCTTTAATGGTCATAAGATGGTTCCAAGACTCTTTGGGAAGCTGCTTACTGTTCTGATTACAGTCTGTCGCTGATGGGCTGTTTTTAGCAAAATTATGCTGTGTTTGACAGGAAACAAATAACAAACAGATTCTCCCAAAAATGTTAACCAGACTTTATAAAAGAATGTATACAGCCTAAAGTATGTTGGCTCAATTTATAAAGAAAACAAGGATTTCATCATTTTCTTCCTTGGAAAAAATACAACAAATAGTTTTGTTAATCCAAAGCAACACCTTCCAATAAATAAACTAAAATTCATAGGATACCTAATTTTAAATTGTGTTGGGCCAAGAGGCCAACGTGGTTAAAGAAAAGCACCCTGTGTGGTCAATTTTTTTCTCTTGATTAATTTTGGTACACATCTTGAAGCTTAAACAAACAACATGCCACAGAGGCTAAAATTCCAAATGATACTGCTGCTATGAGGAAGTACACAGCATAGCATATTCCCTTTGCTTAAGAGATTGTGGGAGGGGAGGGACGCATATGGCTATGCACAATTTGTTATAGATCTGTAACTTGAATATTCTCAGAACTTGCCAGCTTGTGTTTACAAATTGCATCAAACTGACATAATTATTTATATTCCATTGCCTTTACACAAGCTTGCATAGGACATGTATTTCATGTATCTTCAATAACAAGCCACTCTCAATGGAACACCCACCCACAGCTCAGGAAGATTTCCCCGAATTACCAGCATATGCCTCCCATACATTCAAATATGTCCCTCTGTAGCCCACTCTCATTATTTGTACTGCCTGAGAAGAGCTGGATAGACTGGAGCAGAGGATGCGAATGTGCCAAAACCTGGCTCTGCACATTCCAGTGCCACAAAAGAAGCCCATCCTTCAGGAGTCCGAGACGTCCTCATGGCACCCACAGATATGGTGAGAGTGCCTCATTCAATACAGCATTTCCTTCAAAACTCTCACTAAGCTCTGGTTTGGACTTGGTCATCTGAGCACCATATCATCTCCTCATAGACACTGATCTGACAACCTTTACCTGGAACTCTCTTTTTCACAACTCAGATGGCCCAAGGACCAACGAGGGCACCCAATATTTCAGACAGATACTAGGTTGTCTTCCCCACGTTGGAACTGTTCCATCTCTGAAGTGTACATGCAAAATCCTTTCCCCCAGCCAGATGCCCTCTTACTGACAACTAGTCATCAAAACTATTCAAAGTAGTCCAAATCCTAGTTCAGGATAGGCTGGGACCACACACATGCCCACTTCTTCAATCCACCCTTCCAACTCTTCTCAACCACCATATTATGTATCAGAATAGGCCTCTATTTCACTCTGACAATTACCTTGATCCTATGAAGTATTATAACATATTTCTGCAATAAACTAAGGAATTTTCCTAAATGTACAAAGTTATATATACAGCCAAATAATTGTCCTCTAGAACTTCCAGGTTTTCAAACCTTCTTGTGTCAATTATTCTCTCCATTGTTATTTCCTAGTAATTAACTCCTTTATAGTCTTTATTATGGTTTTACAATAGTCACGTACTCCAGATTCTTTATAGTATTTTTATTCTAAAATATCTCATTAATTAATTCTTTCATTTGGTGAATTCTTACCATGCATGAAATGCCACAGTATAGAGGAACACTGCTGTAAAGTTTTAAGTCACCATCTACTAGAAGACATTCAGCCTTCAGAAACGTACCGATGTTTTCACATATTTTGACAAAATAATTCGAGCAGTAGTTTTATTTTGTTCCTCCTTTTTTCAATTATTCTTCTAGTCTGGCTAGAAGGCTTCTTCTATCTTCCATTTTGTTTAAATAATTTATTCTCCTCAGTGCAATGAAAACTATTTTTTTGTTTTTGTTGGATTACTATAACTGAAGCCTCAAGACCTTTCTCATGTCTCATATCTTTTAAATGAAACTCAGCCAACACCGACTTCAGCATTACCTTCCTAAAATTCAGGAGGTAGGAATCATATGATTGTATATAAATAGTGTACATGAAAAATAGAATCTGTCCACGGATATTCTCCAAACCTCCTCCTAACAGATTCATTCTGTATCATGGGTCATAAGGACACTCCACCAGAGATGATAAATGTCCTGAATTCTCCCACAGTATGCCAAACATTTTAAATGGCAACCTCTAGGATCATATGACCTGCCTAAGCCAACTTCTGATTAAATGTGAGGAGAATATTTGTTCATATGGCATATTTCCAACCTCATGTGACAGCAATGATTAAACTCATTAGTATAGAAAAAGTATGTGCTTGGCAGCCTCTTGGCTGGGCATAACCTAAATTCATGGCCCTTCAAGCTATTCTTGTCAAGCCTGGGTAATTCCTAGTAAAGTCATTCTGAAGCAAGACTCAAAAAGTATTACTCCTTTCCCTCTCTCTCTCAGTGTGTGTGTCTTTAGTACCTGCTTTTAATCTATTAAAATTAAGTAAAAGCAAAGTATGTAATATAGTTCATGGAAATATATATTTTAGAAATAAGAGAGAGGGAGAGAGAGAGAAGGTGAGAAAGAGAACAAGAAAGAATAGATACATTCCAACTGGTAAATAGATCTCAAAAATTCAGACAATATACTAAAAAATAAATAATATTAATCTTAGGAAAAAATAGCTAAACATTTTTTGGTTGACTTTTTAAAACTTTTTATTTCTCAATTACAGTTTACATTTAATATTATTTTATATTAGTTTCAGGTATAAAACATAGTGGTTAGACATTTATATAATTTATGAAGCAATCCCCCTGATAAATCTAGAATCCATGTGACACCATACAAAGCTATTATAATATTATTGACTATATTTCCTATGCTGTATTTTACATCCCTGTGACTGTATTATTTTTTTAACTTATTAATTGAACTTGGGGTGTCATTGGTTAATAAAATTATATAGATTTCAATTATACAATTCTATAATACATAGTCTGTATATTGTATTGTGTGTTCACCACCCAAAGTCAAGTCTCCTTCCATCACCATTCATACCCCGTATACCCTCTTCTACCTCCCCCAACTTCCTTTCCCTCTCGTAATCACCATACTATTGTCTGTGTTTATGACAGGTTTTTTTTTCTTAATCCTTTCACCACTTTTACCCTGCCCCCCAACACCCCTCCCCTTTGACAGTTGTCAGTCTATTTTCTATCTATGCCCATTTCTATCTTGTTTGTTAGTTTATTTTGTTTATTAGATTTCACATATGAGTAAAATCCTATAGTACTTATCTTTCTCTGTCTTATTTCACTTAGCATAATACTCTCCAGGTTCATTTATGCTGCAGCAAATGGTAAGATTTCCTTCTTTTTTATAGCCAAGTAGTATTCCATTGCATAAATATACCATGGCTTTTTAATTTATTTCATTTTAAGTATATTTTATTGATTATGTTATTACAGTTTTTCCCCTTTGCCCCCCTCCACCCAGTACACCCTTTCTTCCAGCAATCCCATTCCCTTAGTTCATGTCCATGGTCATGCATATATGTCCATTAGCTTCTCTATTTCCTATATTATTCTTAATATTCTGCTCTCTATTTTGTACCTACCAATGATGCTTTTTAATCTCCGCACCTTTTCCTCCATTCTCCCCCTTCCCTCTCCCAGGTGATAACTCTTCAAATGATCTCCACACCTATGACTGTTCCTGTTCTGGTTGTTTGCTTAGTTTGTTTGTTTTTAAATTCAGTTACTGATAGTTGTAAATTTCTTGCCTTTATAATGTTCATAGTTTTGATCTTCTTTTTCTTAAATGAGTCCCTTTAACATTTCATGTTATAATGGCTTGGTGGTGATGAACTTCTTTAGCTTTACCTTATCTGAGAAGTACTTTATCTGTCCTTCCATTCTAAATGATAGCTTTGTTGGATAGTGTAATCTTGATTGGAGGTCCTTGCTTTTCATCACTTTGAACACTTCTTGCTAGTCCCTTCTTGCCTGAAAAATTTCTTTTGAGAAATCAGCTGATAATCTATGGTATTCTCTCTGCTTTTCTTTTGCTGCTTTTAAGATTCTCTCTTTATCTTTAACCTTTGGTATTTTAATTTATGTGTCTTGGTATGATCCTCTTTGGGTCTAATTTGTTTGGCACTCTCTGTGCTTCTTGAACTTGTATGTCTGTTTCCTTCACCAAATTAAGGAAGTTTTCTTTCATTACTTTTTCAAATAAGTTTTCAATTTTTTGCTCTTCCTCTTCTCCTTCTGGCACCCCTATGATTCAGATGTTGGTACACTTAAAGTCATCCCAGAGATTCCTAATCCTCTCCTCAATTTTTTTTTTTTTTTGCATTTTTGTTTCTTCTTTTTGTTCTTGTTGAATACTTATTTCTTCCTTATGCTCCAAATCACTGATTTGAATCCTGACTTCCTTCCCTTCATTGTTGACTCCCTGTGGATTTTTCTTTATTTCACTTAGAGTAACTTTCATTTCTTCTTTTATGCTATTGTCATATTCAGTGAGTTCTTTGAGCATCCTGATCACCAGTGTTTTGAACTCATCATTTGATAGGTTGGCTATCTCTGTTTTATTTAGCTCTTTTTCTGGGGTTTTATTCTGTTCTTTCATGTGAGCCATATTTCTTTGTCTCCTCAATTTGGCAGCCTCCCTGTGTTTCTGTGTGTTAGGTAGAGCTTCTCTGACTCCTTGTCTTAGTAGCATGGCCTATTGTTGAAGTGCACCTGTAAGTTGTGTGGGGAAGACCCTTAAATAATCACCAGGGTGGGGCAACCTGCTTCACCATTTTGTGGCTTTGTTTGGGGGGTGAGCTTGGAGAGAGAACAATGCCACTGCCTGGCTTCTGGAGGTTTGCTTGGCACTCACCCCATTTCCAGTCACTTCACCCACTTCTCTTATGTGACTGGCACTCTTCCAGCTGTTGCCCTGGTGTTGAATCCCAGAGTGGGTGGGTTTGCATACATTTTAAGACTGTGAGAGCCCTTTAAGATGAGTTTCCTGAATACCTGGCAGTTTCTTCCACTGCCCCAACCCCACCAGTTTCTACAGCCAAAAGTTATGGGGATTTATCTTCCTGGTGCTGAAACCCTGGTCTGTGTGGTCTGGCCTGTGTTTGGGATTGCACACTCCCAAGGTATCCCTCCTGATTTTTACCCACCACACATGACTGGTCCATTGCCACTGCCATTTCATGACACACTACATCTCCTCTCCTCTCTACCCGTCTCTGTGACTCTGCTCCTCCTACCCATCTGGATGAAAGTGGCTTCTTTAAATCCTTTGTTGTTGGAGACTTCCATACAGTTCAATTTTCTGATAGTTCTGTGTGTTATTTGTTTTGAGATTTAGTTGTAATTCTTTTCGTGGTTACGTGAGGAGGCAAAGCATGTCTACCTATTCCTCCACCTTGACCAAAGTGGTAGAATGGCTTTTTTATCCACTCATCTACTGATGGGCATTTGGGCTGCTTCCAAATTCTGACTATATGAACATAAGGGTGCATATATTCTTTTGAATTAGTTATTATGAAATCCTTCAAATATATTCCCAGAAGTGGAATTGCTAGGTCACAGAGCAATTTCATGTTTAATTTTTTGAGGTACCACCATACTGCTTTTCATGGTGGCTGCACCAATTTGCATTCCCACCTATAATGCACTAGAATTCCCTTTTATCTACATTCTTGCCAGCACTTGTTTGTTGATTTTTTGATGATAGCTTATTGCAGTTCCCCAGGCTAATGCCATAAGGAGGGGAGGGCACCACCCAAGAATGATGGTGTCTGCTATGTGGAAGAATGACAGCACAGAGATCCTGGCAGCTCTTCCTTCAGCTCTCTCCTCAGAGCCACAAACTCCAGACTCTCCTCACACCATTCTAGTCAACTCTGCCCTCCCTCTCTGCTAGCCTTTAGTTGGTTATTCAGTATAACTGTTTTATAATTTGGTTTTAATTCCAGTTTGGTCCTGGGAGGAGGTGAATATAGGTTCCACCTACTCTGCTGTAATCTGAGTCTCCTAAACTTATTAATAAACAAAGCAATCACTTTATACAAATAAAGATTTCAAACTAGGGGAATGTCACTATTTCCACACAGGGAGACTAAGCAATCTGCTCATCCTTCATGAGTTATAATTTCTTCAGAAGTAAAATAAATCTAGGCCTTAAATGAATTCTTTCTAGAAAGATCTGAGTATCTAGAAGTATTGAAACTATAGGAGAATGTTTAAAATTGTAAAAGAACAAGATAATGAAAAGTATTGGAGAGGAAAACATTCTAAGCAATCAAAAGAGATATACAGTGCCTTTGTTGATAATTTACTTAGCAGAGTGGGAATTCTGAAATCTTTGACTCTTCAGAGGAAGATGCTTATGAGTTGTGAGCCACATCTCACTATAACGTCCCAGAGTTCATGGTTGAGGTGCCAAGGGGCAGTGTAAAAATCATAAAGACAATGAGGGTCTTGGTTAAGAATCTTAATAAGGAGCAGTTGGACCTTCAGGTCCCCTGCCTCAGTCAATATATTTTAGTGATTGCGCCTCACACATTCAATGTGGTGGACACAGGTAAGTGCTAACCATATGCTTATAGAAGCACTTTGTACCCCTGCTGTTGGGAGAGCTCAGTGGACAGCTTCGAGCTGTCAGTAACTTAAGTGTTATCCTTAGCTGTAGAAAGAGACCTCAAACAAGGCATGCCTCTCAGAAAAGTTCACCTTTAATGATAAACACAAGGTTATCAAGTTCATGCTAGTTGAAAGTGCAGCAGAGAAACCAACTCTAAGATGATACCATTCAGGGATTAGGAACCATATTGAAAATGCATGTGCACCCTAAAGCAGAACTCATACATGGTTTTATGACATGAATTTAAGAATTATGGATTCTAGTACTACAAGGTACAAATGGGAGTGGGTCCTCTTTCTATTACACCCAGCAATTCACTTGGGAAATATGTGTGTTAATTTCCTATAACTCTGGACTTTGTGGGTTTAGAGCACTCCTACAAAGTAGATACAGGACATTGTGTGGTTGACCCCCGTGGAACCTATTGTCACATCGTCTTTGTCTAATTTGGATAATAATGACACAAATCCAACAATATAGCTATGAAAGACATGGTGACTGGTCTCAGACACCTCAGGGATAGGGGTTTGGTAACCCCACCAGGTAAGTCAACTGGACCAGCCCAGGTGCTCACCAACATTGAGGCAAATCTAGAATAGGTGTTGGAGAACCATGGAACTGAATCATGCCTTTCCAAGGAATGAGTGTAATCAGCTAACAGTTCTCAACTGAGTCATTAGGAGACTAGCCCTTGGATAAGGGATTGCCCAAGCCCCATAACTCTTCTACAAACAGACTGTAGTCAATAGCTGACTAATGCAGTTATGAAGCATCATGTCATTTACCTTCTCTCTAAAGAACTTCTTTAACATTTCTTCCAAGACAGGTCTACTAGCAACAAGTTTCCATTTCTTGCTTATCTGAAAAAAAATCTTCATTTCTTTTTTACTTTTGAAGGATAATTTCATAGGGGTCAGGCTATGGTTTGCAATTTCTGGATTGGTAGATTTCTTCTCTCAGCACTTTAAATACTCGCTCCACTCTGATTGCTTATATAGTTCCTGAAGTCTAATGCAATACTTATTTTGTTCCTCCATAGATGAGGTGTTTGTCCCTCTGGTTTCTTTCAGGATTTTGTTTCTTTATCTTTTATTTTTTGTGGTTTGAAAATGATACACCTAAGTGTAGGTTTTTGAGAGCATTTACCCTGCTTGATGTTCTCTGAACTTCCTGAATTGACAGTTTGGTGATTGACATTAATTTGGTGAAATTCTCAGTCATTATTGTTTTAAATATTTATCCTGTTCCTTTCCCTCTATCTTCTCCTGCTGATATTACTATTATACTTAATTTACAACTTTTTAAACTTATTCTACAATTCTTTGATATTCTGTTTGGTTTTTTTCATTCTTCGTTGTGCTTGCTTTTCAGTTTTGACGGTTTCTATTGAGATAGCTCACACTCAGAGATTCTTTCCTTGGCCATGTTTAGTCTACTAATAAGCCCATTGAAGGCCTTCTCTTACAGTATTTTTATCTTTTGCATTTTTTTTAGTTCTTTCTTAGGATTTTCATCTCTCTGTTTACATTGCCCTCATCTGTTCTTTCCTACTGTCTTTTTTTATCCATTAGAACCCTTAGCACATTAATCATAGCTTTTAAAAATTCCTGGTCTGATAATTTCAACATTTCTACCAATTTGAGTCTGGCTCTGATGCTTGTTTTGTGTCTTTAAGTTATGCTTTTTGCCTTTTTGTATGTCTTTACTTCATAGCTAGATATAAAGTGCGGGGGGAAAGAAAGTGGTATAAGTAGGTCTTTACTAATGTAGTGATAAGGGAGGGGACACATTCTATTATCTTTTGATTATGTCTCAGTCTTTAGTGAGCCTGCGACTCTAGACTATGGACTTCACATTTGTTTCTCAGTTTCTCCTGACCCCTTAGGTGGGACAGGATGGCTAGAATGGGCTGCAGTTGGGTATTTGCTCCCCCCAGGTCAGTTAGGCTCTGTTAAAATCCAAGTTCTGGTTAACTAACTTTTCCTGAGGGCAGACCTTGCTAAGAACAGAATACTCTGGTGTGCTTATAAATTATTCCTTTTCTTCTCCCCCGTGCCAGAGCCCAAGACACATTTTTCAAGTTTGTTGCTATGAAAGTTTATCCAATTCTTAAAAGTTAGGCCTGAGGCAGGAGCTGGAGATAGAGATTAAGAAGTCATTAGTCTGATTCATAGATAACCATAAAGTTAAGGAAGTCCTTAGGAAGCACATAGTATAACCATATCCTCTTAGACATTAGGCCAGGTGGAATTATCAACTTGTCCAAAATATCACAATGTGTTTGAATCACAGCTAAGATTAAAATTCCCAGTTTTTTCCACACAGTCATGTATTTGAACATAGGTTCTAGATCTTATAAAACTTTTCATTATCAGAAGAAAGCTCAATAAATATTTAAATGGCAAAAATAAAATTTCTTGAATTATAAAAACACTTTTTCCATGAAAAAAGAACATCTCATTAACAACTATAACTTCATATTTTACTTAAAGAGGCAAATTTTAATGAAACCAGCAAAATGGCAAAAATAAGAGCAGGAAACCCCTGTAATAATTTTGTTTCTATTGTTTAGCTTTCTTTAAATTGTGTGTGTGTGTTACATGTGAATAGGTGGCCCTTTCTAAGACATTTTCATATCTTAATAATTTTAAGGTAAACATCGAATTAATGTTTTCTCAAATTAAAATAATCCATTCCCAAAGAACACACAGTATTTTAAGGTACCACTGAGCTCATCACAGGCTCATAATTTTACATAAAATGTAACTAACTTCATGCTTAATAGATGTCATCCAGTATACAACAAATTACCCTGCAAAACAAACAAACTGTTCTTTATCTCTGGTTGCCAGTGTGTTTTGAGTTGGATGACAGAGTCAGGTCAAACCTGGTAACACAAAGGCAATGTGGGCAAACCTGAGTTGGGGTTTCAGTGGCCAGACTGAATCATGCAGAATTATTAGTCAAGGGGCCTGGGCTAGTCCATTACAAGGAGAATAGCCAAGTCCCCACAAAGGGACTTAAGGAGTGAGCATTGAATCACAGGCAGCAAACCACGAAAGAAGTTAGAAACCAAGAAAAGTAGCGGATCAGGAAATGAGTGCCCCAGAAAGGAAGAAATAAAGCATCAACTCCAGGTTCCATAGTAACAATCTTATTTCATGCTGGCCATGTTAAGTCATAGAGCCAGATCAGCTGAATTAATTAATAGCTCAGAGCATAATCAGACAGTAGAAATGTAAAAAAAAAAAAAAAATCCTACTTTTTAAAAAAATTAGGTCTCTTAAAAATCTAGAATGAAGGTTTAGTTGGCAGCCATATGACTTACTTCTTCCCCATCCCAACCCCAAGAAAAGAAATATTTTAAATAGTCATTGTGAAATTAAATCCTGTAAGAAGTAATTTTGCCAGGTTGGATGCTTTCCCTCACTCTGTAAAGAGAATATGTGTAGAAACCTCATACGCCCTTTTTTTCTTGTACAACAAAGCTCTTGGAATTTTGTCTCTTTATTGCCACATGTACAGTAACACAAAAATAAATTTTGAGTTAAAGAATATAAAAGACACTCTAGAAGTTTTCAAAACATATCGTCATTTTCAACTCCTTGATAACAAAGAGAAATAAAATGTAAATGTTTGGCTAGATGAAATTCAGGATGAAAATATCAAACTCATCACTCCTGAGTTATTAATAAAGAAATCAAAATGGAACAAGATTTTGTTTGCCTTGAGGGGAAACTTTAAAGCTTTGTACAACCCCATGATTGCTCATTTTTCTTTTACTATTAGCAGTGTTAAAATAAAAAACCAACTGTTAATGAAGTACTATAAGTCATTTTCTCTCTTTATTGCTAAAAATCCTCTTTACTTTTTATATTTATTTACTATAGTTTCCAATACAAAGATTTTAGTATTTTACACTTTGGTTTTTCTTAAATCAAAATCTCTCTTACAACCAACATGTACATTTATTGAGATTTTTCCCTCAAAAACTGTCACTGGTTTGAATATTTTGCTTAGAACTGAATTAAGAAAGTACAATATAAAAACTGCAATCATCTTACAAGAAAATAAGTCTAATAAGACATACTTAAATCAGCTAAAAAATTCTAAATTTTATTGTAGAGATCCTGTTGATGTACATGTTTTAATTTAACAGTAAGGATAGTAGATTGTAACCATACATTTATTTTCTTCCTGGATTCCATTAAAATCACATCAAAGTGCTGTTTAAAAAAGCATATTACCCAAGGACAAAGGGAAAAGGAAAGAAAATAACAGTCTCAAAACTTCAGAAGCTGATCCTGACTGGTGTGACTAAGTTGAATGAGTGTCATCTCACAAAACAAGAGGTCACCAATTCAATTCCCAGTCAAGGCATATTCCCAGGTTTTGGGTTTGGTCCCTGGTCAGAGCACATGTGAGAAGCAACTGATCAATATTTCTCTCTCACACTGATGTTTCTCTCCCTCTATTTCACCCTCCCTTCCTCTCTCATTAGAAGAAAAAAAAATCAGAAACTATGAGATGGGACCCAAAAACACATGGAATTTATTTATAAAAAATTGTGTACTTATTCTTACATGCTTAAACTTCAGTCACCTTCAAAGTACTCTCAATATGATACAATACATTTATCAAAATGTTTTTTCCACTGCTCAAAACAATTTTTGAACTCATCGATTTTGATGCCTTTTAGTGCTTCTGCTGTTTTTTGTTTCACCTCTTCCACATCAGCCAAACATTTCCCTTTGAGGACTTTTCTTCATCCGGGGAAACAAAAAAAGTTGCTCAGGGTAAGATCAGGTGAATAGGAAGAGGGGGAAATGGGGGTCATGCTATTTTTGGTCAAAAACTGCTCAACAGTAGAAGCAGTGTGGGCAGGTGTGCTTGTAAGTCACCCATCATGAAAAGGGCAAACATGTTGAAAGAGTCTTCAAAAAAAAATTCACTGAAGCCGAATGCAGCCTCTCACAACATCGCCAGCTGGTAGACTGATCCAGATGGGTTCCTAAAACACTCACAAAGAGGGAGAAGCCTGTACTACAAGGGACCTACTCACCAGAAGATAATTCCAGTTTTTTTGGCCCCTCCCCCATAAGAAAGGTGGGTAAGTGATGATTGACTTAGCAGAAGCAAAACTTAATTCTAAAAGCTAAATTTTAAGTCAGATAGGGAAAGCAAGGAAATAAAATCCATATTGCAAACCCTTAAAAGCATAGGAATCGAGGACAGCAGGTACCTCTAGAGGGGAAAGATGATGGGGCAAAAACTGGATGATTAACTGAAAATCTGTTTAAGTGAAAGACCTGGTCACTTCTACAATTAGATGTAGCTAAACAATTGTCCTCTCCCTCTAGAGGCTGGAGGTTTATTCTCAGAAGAGACAGCATGCATAGGTGAAGGTTAAGAGTGCTTAGCAGAAATATCATTCAACCCTTTTCTCTACTTGACTCCTAAAATGTTGACAGCTAGACTTTTTCACTAAAACAGAAAGTTGGATAATCACTCTTTAGAATCTGGCAGCCTCTTCTTCTACCCCTACCCCCGAAGATAAAAATAATGACACGGAATTTCTTTTTTTTTTTTTAAAGAGTAGTACTATTTCATTTTATTATTTTATTTATCTTTATTTTGTTTATTTATTTTTAGAGAGAAGAGGAGGGAGGGAGAAAGAGAGGGAGAGAAACATCACTGTGTAGTTGCCTCTCATGAGCCCCCATCTAGGGATCTGGTCTGCAACCCAGGCATGTGCCCTGATTGGGAATTGAACCAGTGATCCTTTGGTTCTCAGGCCAGTGCTCAATCCACTGAGCCACACCAGCCAAGGCACTGAACTTCTTCCTTGAAATATTCCACCCAGGATATTAAACAGTAAGCTTACAATCAACCACTCCTCCCTATTTTTAGTGCCACATTCTGTACCATGAGAAACAACAAAGGATCAAAGCCAACATCATAGAAGAAGACCAAAACAAACAGATAAAAGGCAACAGATTATTTGAAAAGAAAAGAAAATCAAGCAGACAAAAAATGGTTACTAATGTTCTAATATAGATAAGAAGATAAATTACATACATTTTTTAAAAGAATAGAATACCTAAAAAAAAAAAAAAAGTCTCGGAAATTAAAACTATGATAAGTATTGAGAAAAAGAAAGTCTAGGAAATAGCCCAGGAATAAGAATAGAAAAATTAAAAGCTGTAAAATAAAAGAAAAATGTAAGAAATGAGAAGGTTAGGATTAGCCCAGGAGATCAGATATCTAAACTGTAAATGCTCCAGAGGAGGAGAAAATAGAGGGGAAAATATCATTGCTGATGCAATTCAAGAAAATTTCCAAGAACTGAAAGATATGTATACCCAGTATATTGAGTAAAATGACCATCATAAACTTTCAGGATGCTGAAAACAAATATAAAACCCTAAAAGCTTCCAGAAGAGAAATTTAAAAGTCACATACCCCTCCAATTATTAGTGTCATGCAACAAATCTCCCCAAACTTACTGGCCTAAAAAAACAATTTTATTATGCCCTTTGATTTTGTGGGTCGGAAAATTGGCCGGGCTACAGTAGAAATGTTTTATTTTTTTTCAGATCTGCAACTTCAGCTGGGAAGACTCAACAGCTAGAGATAAGTCAGAAGATGGATTGGAATCATCTGAAGCCTCATTCACTCACATATTTGGCATTTGATGCTGATTGTCAGCTGGAATCTCAGCTGGCGATGTTGACAGAAGCATTCGCTGTGGCTTCTCCATTTACTCTGTGTTTCCTTAGAAGTTGATGTCTAGGGTAGTGAGACTCTTAATTTTTTTACTTATTGATTAATTTTGAGAGAAAGAGAGAGAGACATCAATTTCTTGTTTCACTTATTTATGGATTCATTTGTTGATTGTTATATATATCCTGACTGGGGATGGAGCCCACAACGTTGGCATATCAGGACAACACTAACCAATTGAGCTACCCAGACAGGGCTAGGATAGTTGACTCTTACACTGCAACTCAGGGTACCACAAACTAGTGTCTCCATAAACAAGGTGTAGGCAGCATTTCTTTTTCTAACCTCTCTTCAAAGTTCCCACAACATCACTTCCACCGCGTTGTATTGATTATAAGCAACTCTCTAGCCAGCCTAGTTCAAGAGAAAGGCATATGCATTGCAATGGGAGGGTGAAAAGGTCACACTGTCAAAGAGCATGTGAGATAAAATATATTTGAAAATATACCACAAAATGCCATACCACAAAATAAGAAATTTGAGTAATGGTTCAAACAGCAAGACTGGAAACTGGATGACAACAGAATGATGCAATCAAAATGAAAGGGAAATAAATTACAACCTGGGATTCTATTTGCAAGTAAACTATCAATAATGGGCGATTGGAATAAGGACACTTTCAGACATACACCATCTCAAGCATTTGAGATTTTCCATGCACTCTTTCTCAAAAAAAGTTACTGAAATACATGTTCCAAAATGAAACCAAGAAAGAAGATATGGGCTCTAGAAACAGAGGGACCCAACACAATGTACAGGCAAAGAAAATCCAAGAGGGAAGTAACAAGAGAGCTCAGGAGGACAGCTATGTACTTGGTTTCACAAAGATGGGATTGATAGAATACAGGATGTCTGTACTGAGAAATCTAGACAATTGGCAACAGTCTGGTATTAAAATGGCACTATGTGTCCTGACCAGTATGGCTCAGTTGGTTGGGTGTAGTCCTGCAAAGCAAAATGTCACCAGTTCAATTCTTGATCAGGGCACATGCCTAGGTTGCCAGTTTGGTCCTGGTCAGGGGGCATGCAAGAGGCAACTAATCGATGTTTCTCTCTCACATTGATGCTTCTCTCCCTTTCTTTCTTCCTCCTTTCATCTCTCTCTGAATATAAATAATAAATAAAATCTTTTTTAAAAATAAAACCACATATATGGAAAACTAAGAAAAGAGGTAAAAGGCAAGATAATTACTAAGTTTGGAAAGTAAGTAAAATTGTGTAGGAACATAGTCACAGGATAGAACACCGCTCATCTATGAATAATATTTACATACTAATAAACACATTTAGGAAAATGTAACTTGTTCTAACAAAATGATTAAACTAAGAAGGATTGGGTAGGGGATGGGAAACACTCTTTTTCCATGGTGAGAAGTTAATAGAAAATGTCTAAATTAAAAAATCCTGAAGAAGCAATGTAAAAATATTACTTAAAAATGTGGCGAAAAGAATCAGCTAAAAACTTAGAGACTGTTCCTGTGGAAGGGAAGGAGGGACACAGAGGACTACTGCTTCTATAATAAGACTTGCAGAAACAATTTATGTGCACATATAATATTGCCAAAAACAGAAAAGATTTAGCATAGAAATTTATCAAATAGTTAAATATGTCTCTGGAAATTTCCAATGTCTGAAGTTGTCAGTGCTGACAGTGGTGGTGGTGGATGATGCAGTTTTTTGATAAGTGAACTTTTCATACTGATCTGACTGCACATTGAATCACCCCATTCCTGAGCCTCTCCCCTGAGATTTTCACTTATGGTCCTGAGACTGACTTGGTCCCAGGTATGTTTCTAAAGCTCCCAGGTTGAGAACCAGGGCACTAGATTTTTCTGCAAAGAGCCAGATAATTCATTTACACTTTGTTCGCCACATGCGATCTCTATCACATAGTCTTCTTTGTTCTGTTTTGTTTTGTTTGCTTTATAACCCTTAAAAGGGTAAAAGACCAGGTTTAGCTCATGGAACATAGAGAAACAGGCTGTGGGCAAGATCTGACCAGCAGGCAGTCATTTGCTAACGCCTGCTGTAGAGATTCCTGCCCAGTTACCCTTCACCCTTTGCTTCCTCCCTATCCACGGAGATTTCAATTAAACATTATATATTCACCACATATGTTTGTTTTCTTTTCCTACTTATTAAGTTGGCAGAAAAGGGTATGAAAAAGTGAGAAAAATGAGGAGATAGCAGCAAACAAGAAATGTCCATAATCATTGGGAAACGAAAATAAATAAAAAATAGATGGAAACTGGCACTTGATGGAGCAAACTGGGGAAAGCTAATGTGTGGGCAGCTACTGAGGGGATTACAAATGTGACTTGTGCCTAATTGCCCTCTGGAACCCCATAAAGCCTCAGGACTTGAAAGCCAAAGGCACAGCGAACACCCCCAGGCTAAAGCTACACACTGGTTGAAAGAGGGATCCTATTTCAAAGCAATTCCAGCTGCAGATCTTACATCCCCTCTCAAAACGCCAAGGCAGAGGAAGGATTACAGCATTCTTCACTGTGACAAACGAACAGCTCAAGGGAAAATACTGCCGTCTCTCTTGTAATAAGAAGGCCACCTTGCTACCTTACTATCCTGTAGTGAAGTCCACTGCTTGTGCACAGCAATTTTATCTGCTCCTTAGAGCCTCCTTCCAAATATGAGTGGGGAGCTACACACCACCAGGTATTAGAGAAAAATCTCTAATGTAAGAACTGGCCAAAAATAATAGAAAATGGAGCCCAGAGAAAATAGAGCATATGCTAGGAGCACAAGAAAGCCTCCAAAAATATATTACTAGTGTCCTCAAAAAATTAGAGAGTACATTGTAATCATGAAGCAATAATAAAAGGCTATTTAAAATTAACTAAGGACTTTAAAATAATTAAATATAGAATAACTAAAATAAAATTTCAGCAGGAGTTTGGAAGTTAAAGTTGTGGAAATCTCTCAGAAAACTAGAACAAAAGAACATGTGGGAAAATTTTTTAAGTTAAGAAAATTAAAGGGTCTGTATAGAAACCCAGCCTCTTAAACAACAGAAGTTCCAAAGTGAGAGAACAGAGAAAGCAAAGTAGAAAAAAATATTATAGAAATAATAAAAGACAGTTTCCAGAACTAAAGGACGAACATCTCCAGATTGAAAGGGTCTCTCTCATTCATGGTAAAATGGATAAACTGTACTATACCACATTATGAGGAAATTTTCGAACTGTAGGATATAAAAAGGGGAAGATCCCTAAAAATTTTAGAAAGAGAAAAATGTTCATTGATTGAACAGAGGAATGAAAAATTAAATAGCATTAGTTTTTTTCAGCAGCAAAACTGATATATGGGAGGAGTGAGAAAGATAGAGCAATACCATTAAAATTCTCAGTGAAAATGGATTTCATTTTAGAATTTCTACCACCCCAAACTGTCACTGAAATGTGGGAGTTGAATATATATTTGCAGAGTCAAAATGTTTACCTCCCGTGCAGTCTTTTCAAAAAAGTCCTATACCAAAAGAAGGAAGATGTGAGATACAGAAAACAGAAGACCCTGTGAAGGAAAGGATAGAGAAAATTCCAGAAAGACCACCATGCTGTAGTAGCCTAGAGAGCAAATAGAAACGATGAAAGCCTTTGAGGGCCCTACAGATGGTGCTCCAAGGTCAGGTAGCCCTGTGTTGGAATATGCAGAAAATGTCAATACACTGAGCAATAGGCACATAGAAAGCAAAGCAAATGACAAAACATACACTCTAGGAAAAAAAAAGATAATCATAGACCATCACTTGGCACAGCATAGAATTCCAAAGGAATAATAATGTAAAATTTAGCTTCAATTTAACCGAAATTCTGATGTAATTACAGTGGAAGTTTGGAATACAGAAATTACTAGGAGACGGACTGTGCAAGAAAGTTGAACCATTTTGTTTAACAAACACAAGATCAAAGATGATATCTGAACTGAACATACCAAAAATAGCTAAAAATATAAAAATGTATGGTGTCTAGACAGCAGGTGAGGAAAGTGCAAAAATATCTTTAGTAAAAACTATATTATTTTACCTGGCTGCTGTGGCTCAGTGGATTGAGCATCGGCCTGTGAGCCAAGTGTCACTGGTTCGATTCCCAGTCAGGGCACATGACTAGGTTGCACATCAGGTCCCCAGTTGGGGGGCGCAAGAGGCAACCACACAGTGATGTTTCTCTCCCTCTCTTTCTCTTTTCCCCTCTCTCTAAAAATAAATAAATAAACAAATAAATTATTTTTAAAAAAACTATATTATTTTAACAAGAAAAAATGTTTTAAAATTTGCTAATCACCAATAGTTTAAAATTCTTCGTAAGGATACAGTCTAACATGATGAAAACAGAGTTAAGTTTTAAGAACTCAAATCAGAAAACTTAAGTAGTTTCCTTTGTGTAAATTCTAACTGTAAGCATTTCTGAGTTTATTTTTATAGTATCTATTCAAATTATATAGTTAGCAAAAAAATCAAGGAGAGAACAATATGCACTGGAGGATATAAATATTTTTAAAAATACGCATGCTCATATTTATATGAAGTATATCTCTGTTAGGATGCAGCTGCTATTGGGAAGGGTGTTTAACATGAGAAAGAATTGGAGCATGCAGATCACAAATGAAAGGAAGACTTGCTTTTCTCTATACACCTCTATATATTTCTTATTTAAAAAACATTCTTATGAACTAATTGGGTTTATGTTAAAGTAAGGTAAACATGGTCATGGTGAGAAAATCCAATAAGTAAATTTTTACCATGTACAATATTATATATAAAGAACACATATTTATATGCACCTCATAGTTCTGACAGAAGATATACAGGAACAGGAATAGTTTGCTTTGTGGACATGTAAAGTATGGATCTCTTTTGGAATACGTTTGAGTTTAGTTCCCATGTGCTATCTGGAGTCTGGGGTTCATTTAAGTCACTTGGGCTGGAGATAGAGGAAGTGCTGTTGAAGCCATGAGGTCACCCAGGGAAATTTTAAAGAGTAGAGAAGGGAGTTGGGGGAAAGCAACAGTAAATTAAGGAACAACACAGGAAAAGAGATTGAGATGATGAGAAAGAACATGTTAAGAACAGTACCTTCTGCAGACACAGCCCTTTCTAAAGACAGCTGTTCTGCTTAAGGGACAGCCATGACTGGCAATGCTTAACTCCATTGATCCCCAAATCCTCTCCCGTCCCCAGCTGATTGGTTCACCATGGGCACCAGACATCTCTCTCTCTCTCTCTCTCTCTTCCTCTCTCTCTCTCTCTCTCTCTCGTTATTTATTCATCCACTTTTTATGTAGTCTTGAGAGAGAAAGAGAGAGAAGAAAAGCCATGAATTTCAAAAGAGGACGTGAGGAAGAATTAACGAGATGAAGTATAATAGGGAAGACTATGAAGAAAAAAACAGAACATATGCACAGAGAGAAAGTCATTTGGTAAAAAGGGAAAATATAAAGTCAGAAATATAAACTTTCTTAAAGAGTGTCAACTTTAATGAAAGTACATTTATGAGGAAATTATAAACTCATATAATGTGTTGAAATCCCTTCTGTATTGTTATTTTTAAAAACCCTGAATTTATGACCTGGTTAATTAAACAAAGAACTTTGGTAAGCTAACTAATGTCTTTGAAGTAAAGTTTTAAGTATGATTATATTTGACACATCTCGGTTCTGTATCATGACAGATTAGCCTCCCATTCAATGTAAAAATATAATGTCTTAAAATTGTTCTACTTTAATGGGAATGTCCAACTTTCTCGCATGAGCTCCATGAAACATATCTTAGATAATTGTGGAAAGTCAGAAATATGACTAGTGTGAGAGACACCAATAGTTTATGAATTTTACTTACTGCTAATTATGTCAGATATAATGGTTATAAAAATAAATATCTGCTATTTCAACGTATTGTTTTATTTTTCAGCTTTAAACCAAATCATTTGTTCTATACACACCATACAAACTTCAGCATGATTTCCACTATGTGGAACAGAAGTCCCTCTGATATCTTCCCTCCATTGTGGTTCAAATAATTTTTTCTGGTTATCTCCACACAAAATAAAATATGGAGGCTTATTCAGGGTACAAGTGTGGAAAACTGAGAAGATCCCCAGAGAGAAAATAAATTAATAGTGGGTCTCCAGTATGAATCTGCAAAGTCCCTTTTGCCATGAAAGGTAACATATTCACAGTTTCCAGGGATTAGGATGAGGACATCCTTGGGGGGCCTGCCACAGCTGGTGAGGATGTAAAACAACTGGAAACGAAGTCTTATATATTGTGGTGGGAGTATAAGTTAGTAAACACTTTGGAAAAAGACTAGCAGCTACAAAAACCAAACAACTATTAACTCTGACTCAGAAATACCACTCTAGACATAGACTCAGCATAAGTATATACATATGTGCACCAAAAGATATCAAACAAAATGTTCATATCAGTACCTTTCATCTATTTTTAAACTGTAATGTATCAGGTGCTATTCAAAAGTAAAATCGTCGTCGTCGTCGTCGTCGTCGGCAGCCGTCCGTCTCGAGAGACGATGGCGTAGCTTCCTGAGAGTCTATCTGCACCGCCGAGAATGGCTGTGCAGTCCGATTCGGGAGTGACAATCCCTGCCGCACTTGGTACAGGTGAAGGCAGATGGCTGTTGTTGCTGCTGCTGACGCTGCTTCCGCCTCGATCTTTTCTGGACCGCCTCCTAGTTGCGCGCAGCCTCCGCGCGTGACGTACCTTGCCTGACCGCGAGCCTCCAGGCTAGGCGGTCGTCTGCTTGAACTTCCCATGTGTTGAGATTGATGGAGCATTGTGTCATGTCCTTTTTGCAGATGTCTTTGAACCGCAGTTTTGGGCGCCCTGTCATCCTCTTGCCTTCTGCTAGCTCGCCGTAGAGGAGGTCTTTGGGGATACGGCCTGCATCCATTCTTTTGACATGGCCGAGCCACCTGAGGCGTCTCTCGCTAAGAACTGCATGCAAACTGCTCATATTGGCTCGCTTCAGCACCTCGGTGTTGGGGACCTTATCCTGCCAGGCGACATGCAGGACGCGTCGCAGGCACCTCATGTGGAAGCTGTTGAGTTTCCTTTCGTGCCTTGCGTAGGTGGTCCACGTCTCGCTGCCATAGAGGAGAGTGCTGAGTACGCAGGCTTGGTAGATGCACAGTCTGGTTTTCTCAGTGAGGCTGGAATTGTTCCACGCTCGCCGGTTCAGTCTGGCCATAACTGTGGCTGCCCTGGCGATTCTCCGGTTGACCTCCAAGTCGACTGACAGAGAGCTCGAGATGGTGGACCCGAGGTAAGTGAAGTCGTTGACAACCTCCAGGGTGTATCCGTCGATGGTGATGCATGGGGGAGTCCCCGTGCCTTGAGCCATAACATTCGTCTTCGTCAGGCTGATGGCTAGTCCGAACTCCTTGCATGCGTGGGAAAGGCAAGTGACTAGCTGCTGGAGTCCCTCTTCGGAGTGTGATGTCAAAGCTGCGTCGTCGGCGAAGAGCATCTCACGGATGAGCACCTCTTTGACTTTGGTCTTGGCTCGTAGATGGGCCAGGTTGTAGAGCTTGCCATCGGATCTGGTGTGAATGAAGACACCCTCGCTGCAGTCCTTAAAGGCGTATTGGAGGAGCATGGAGAAGAAGATTCCGAACAGCGTAGGCGCGAGGACGCAGCCCTGCTTTACTCCGCTGCTGACTGGGAAGGCCTCAGAGGTTGCGCCGTTGTAGGACACCGTGCTGTGCATGTTGTCGTGAAAGGACATGACCACAGCAAGCAGATGTGGTGGACAGCCAATCTTCCGTAGCAAGCTGAAGAGTCCGCTTCGACTGACCAGATCAAACGCCTTCGTGAGGTCAATAAAGGCGAGGTAGAGTGGTTTATGCTGCTCGTGACACTTCTCCTGCAGCTGGCGTAGGGAGAAGATCATGTCCACTGTTGATCGGCCAGCTCTGAAGCCACACTGGGACTCTGGGTAGACGCGGGAAGCAAGGGTCTGCAGGCGGGCAAGAGCGACCCGGGCGAATACTTTGCCGACGACGCTGAGGAGAGAGATGCCCCGGTAGTTGTTGCAGTCGCTGCGGTCTCCTTTGTTCTTGTACATGGTGATAATGTTGGCGTCTCTCATATCCTGGGGGATGTAACCCTCCTTCCAGCAGAGACAGAGTAGATGGTGGAGCGGCTGTAGCAGGACTGGTTTCCCGCTCTTTAGGATTTCTGGAGGGATTCCGTCGCTTCCTGGTGCTTTCCCGCAAGCGAGGCGGTCGATGGCTTTGCCGAGCTCTGCCGCAGTAGGTGGGGTGTCTAGCTCCTCCATGACTGGTAGGTCTGGGATGGCGTTAAGAGCAGTGTCTGTTACGGTGTTCTTCGTTGCGTACAGCTCGAGGTAGTGCTCGGTCCACCGCCGCATTTGCTGTTCCTGGTCAGTGATGACCTCACCTGTCTTGGACTTAAGGGGGGCGATCTTGGAGGGGATTGGGCCTGTTGCCTTCTTGATACCCTCATACATTCCTCGTGCGTTGCCTATATCGGCGGCTTCCTGAATGCTTCTGCACAGGTTTAGCCAATAGGTGTTGGCACAGTGGCGGGCGGTCTTCTGGACTTTGTTCCTGGCAGCCCGTAGAGCTTGAAGTGTACTGGGAGTGGGCGTGACCTTGTAAGCCAGTAGGGCCTTCCTCTTAGCCTCGATCACGGGTTCCATTTCTTCCCAGTGAGCCTCGTACCAGTCAGCGTTCTTCCGCTCTTTCTTCCTGTAAGCAATAATGGCGGAGTTGTATATGGCGTCGCGGAGACGTGGCCAATTGGATTCGATAATGTCATCTGCCGCCACTCCCTCACCGAGTGCATCTTCCATCCTGTTGATGAATTGCTGGGTCTTAACTGGGTTGCTGGCACAACTGGTGTTGATGCGTGGGCGACCCTTAATCTTGGAGTGGTGCAACCTCTTCAGCATTATGCGCACCTTGCTTACCACGAGGGCATGGTCCGTGTCGCAGTCTGCACTGTGGTAGCTGCGGGTGAGGAGGGTGCTGCCAATATCCGTTCTTCTGGTGATGACGAGGTCAAGCTGGTGCCAATGGCGGGAGCGGGGGTGCCTCCATGACACCTGGTGGATCTCTTTGCACTTGAAGAATGTGTTTGTCACGCACAGGCCGTGGTGACACAAAAGCTCAAGCAGTCGCTGACCATTCTCATTGATCTTTCCTCTCCCAAAGTTTCCAAGGCAGGTGGGCTAGGCCATGTGGTCGGTTCCTACTCTTGCGTTGAAGTCTCCAAGGAGATAGAGAGCGTTACTTCTGGGAATCTTGGATAACGCTTCGTCCAGTGCATGGTAGAACTGTTCTTTCTCTTCGGTGGTGGCGCAGAGGGTTGGGGCATACACGCTAAAATGCTGACTGGGCCGAAAGTTGTTGACAATCGGAGGGTAAGTAATCTCTCTGTGCCTCCTGTGGGTGGCTCTATGGAGTTAACAAGCGTGTTCTTCACAGCGAACCCAACACCGTGCTGTCTTGGTTGGTCCGGAGACTTCCCTTGCCAGTAGAAGGTGTAGTTGGTTTCTCTGATAGTTCCGTTGTCGGCCAACCGGGTCTCCTGTAGAGCCGCAATGTCGATGTTTAGTCGTGCCAGTTCCCTATCGATGACAGCGGTTTTCCTGGCACCCTTGATCCACGGAAGGTCTGCAGTAAGTCCGGGGCACATGGTCCTGATGTTCCAGCTAGCGAGGCGAAGAGCCGGAGGCTTCTTTCTTGTTGTTTGCTTGGAATTAACTGGTGCAAGTGTTTTGTGGCCCACTTTTCGAGAGGCGCCTCTCTGATCCCCACGCACCCAGTGGGGCAGGCGAGCCATGGCGAGACGGTAGCTGTCCAGTGAGGTGCGATGACCTCTCCCACCATCAGAGGAGACCCCTGGCGCTCGTTTCCTTTGCCAATCGGATGAGCTTATAACCGGTATCTGTCTCCTCCCGTGTTGAGTCGACATCTTGCGATGACGCTGGAGTGTCCTCTCAAGTGAAACTGAAGCTACAGAGCCTGGGCAGGGTGATATGGAGGGTCCGCTGTTGCCCATGCAGCAGACCCCCCCTCTCTTCGCAGCTGAAGGGTCCAAGGGAAAGACGGAGTCAATACAGCTTGGCTTCAGGTGCGCCGCAGGAGTTGCCGGTGTTGACTACAATGTCAAACCGCCTTAGGGACTCTGGCTCCGGATTTTCTGTCGGGGTTTACTCCCTTAGCCTTTCCCCTGAAGAGGTATGCCGCAAGGCAGCGGAGGTTTTTTGGGGTCAGAGTTTTCCTTCTCTGATTTTAGAGATGTCCTTCCTCTTTCCTCCTTTACAGTCTTGAGGGCAGCATTTACAGGCTAAAATAGAAAACTGGCAGTGTAACCTTCTAAGCAGATACTACCAATACCCTGCTTGGGTATACTCACCCGACAATAAACATCTCTTAAATGTCCTCCAAGTGCCATGCCTCGAATTAGTAAATGGCAGTGCAATGGCAGCCAAACATTTGGATCAGTTTCACTAAGTAAACCACCAACACAAGTAGGTTTTTAAAACAATAGAATAGTGTCTCATTTTATTAAAAATAATAACTATTTTTAAGCAACTTACCAGCAACACTGAATAAAAACCTGGCTGTGTTTCCCACTGTTTCAACTGCTCCTCAGTTGGCTTTAACACAGCAGTATCCTGACTGGTGGCCTGAGTTAAGACTTGAAGAACAACAGTGCTGGCACTATTGAGATCCATGGAAACCAATTGGCTCAGTCTGAATAGCCCGGCTCTCCAGCTTCCACTGTCCAACACGAAGTGGCATCGGTTGGTCCCGCGCCCCACGCTTGCAAGTCCACGCGCCGCCGCCCATTGATGCCGAAAGCGGCTTCTAGGAACGCGCCATGTTCTGAGTCGCAGCTCTAAACGATGCAGACGCTAGAATATCGCGTCACAGACATCCACAGCAATAAAAAAGATCAAAATACTGATACACAAAACAACACAAATGAATCTCAAAAAGCATTACGCTAAGTGAAAGAAGCAAAGCATAAAAGTCTACATGAAGTTCTAGAAAATGCAAAATTATAGAGACAGAAAGTAGATCACTGGTTGCCTTGGGCTATGGGGCTAGAGGAAAGGATGATACAACAAGACACAGGATAATTTTTAGGGAGATGGAAATGCTTTAATCTTGATTCAATAGTAGTTATGCTACCGAAAAGCAATTTGGGGTCCTGCTGCCTGCCGCCACCCTCTAGGCAAAATTCCAGAAGCAAAGGTTTGGTGATAAAGAAAGTCTATCCAGTCACAGCTTCAATTACTTAAGCCTATCAATTAAGGCTAAACTCTAACACCTGGGCCCTGCTATCATTTCCCCCTGTTTTAATCACCTTATTTCTATAGGGCTAGTTACAAACTAAAACAGCATAAAATACAAAAACTACACAACTTTGGAAGAATGACAGGCTTCTGCCTCATAGCCTGTTCCCTCTAAAACACCCAAAGAATAAACCAGGGACCCTCTGCCAGGCCAGCCCAATCCTTTAGAAAAATAGGAAGCCCCACACTTTGTTCTTCCACAGAGACACGAACTTAACAATATACTGTCTAAAAACGCTTTAAGAGAACTCCAGAAACCAGTTAAAAAGTCATAATATCCCAGGAAAGTGCAAAGCCAAAACCAGCTACATTAAAATGGTTAAAAAAATTATTTCACCCATGAGAGCCCCTCCCCTAAGCCAGCACAGAAACAACCTTAAAGAAATGAAGACCTAATAATTATGAGACAAAAATAAAAACGACCATCTTAAATAAGTTCAATGAACTTCGAGAGAAAACAGACAACTAAGGAAAATCAGGAAAATGATGCATGAACAAAATGAAAATATCTTAAAAAACAGAACTTCAGGAATTGAAGAATATAATAATTCAATTAAAATATTCACTAGGAGGACTTCTGGCCAAGATGGAGGCATAGACAGACATGCGGCGTCTCCCTCCACAACTAAGAAGGAATACAATTACCTCAAAACTAGAAACAACCATAAGTTCCAGAAAATCAAAGTGCATGGAAGTCCAGCAAACAAAGTAAACAAAAGTAAACAAAAGTAAAATAGATAACTATATTGTGGTATAGTCACACAGTGTAGTACAATGAACATAAGTGATTACACAATGGTACGACTATATCTAAAAAAACAAACAAACAAACAAAAATTCTGTTAAGTAAAGAAGCCAGACACAAGAGTATATATTGTATGTATAATCCCATTCATAAAAGTATAAAACAGGTAAAATTAAGATATTCCCTTAGAAGTTCAGACAGTTACCCTTGCCGGAGGTGATCAGAACAAAACAAGAAATCAAGAGTTGGTAATGTTCTACTTTTTTGATCTGATGTTGGTTACACACATGTTCAATTTGTGAATATTCATTTAGCTATACACTTATGAGATATAAACATTTTGTTTTATTTTATACCTTTATGAAAAATTAATTATGCTACTTTATTGTTACAGATGAGGTCTATTTATAAAAATTGAGTGCTATACTTATGATTTGTGCATTTATTTTTAGAAAGTCTTCCTCATCTCCCCACACAAAATGACATCATTGACAACCAACTAAAGGGATAAGAGATTTACCATTTACATCAGTGGTGCTTGGGCCTGGGCAGCTTCTGTTTGAGACTCCTCACTCCAAATTCTCTCCCTACACCTCTTCTCCCATAGTTGGATAGAGAGAGATGGTGGGGGAGGGAGAGATGGAGGGGGAGGGGAGGGGAGAGGAAGGGAAGAGGAGGGGAGGGGAGGGGGAGGGAGAGGGAGAGGCTGTTGGAATAACCTAAATGAAAGGATTGCAGCCTGAGAACCATCAGGGATTACTTCTCATTATCTGAAACAGTTTGCCTGGTACTGGGGATTGGAGTGGGGAGAGGTGTTGGATTACAGATTCCTCTTGATGTAATGAGTTTCAAGGGATTGTAAAACACCATTACTGCTTCTCAATATTTTAACAGTTAATCCAAAATGTGTTAAAAAACTCCTGAGTGGAAATTCTCTATTTCTCTGGCTTTCATAAGGAGGGTTTTCTCCAAGCACCAGTCTCTTGGCCAGTCCACGCAAACCCCCAGGTGGAGTGAATTTACCCAGCTGATGAATTTGAGATGAAACACCAGGCAGGTTTAGCTAGCTCCTCTCTTCCCCTTCCTTTTGAGAATGAGCACAGAGATTCACATTCTGAGCTTGCTTTGAGGTTACAGGAATAAGCAGCCATTTGGGGAGGCCAGCAGTTTGGGGTTCCTTGTGACTGTGACTCTTCTGCAATCTCACCTGAACTCAACCAGAAAAGGTAAGGATTAAGTCCCTAATTCTAGGGCTGTGTGTCAGCAGGTCCATTCCTACCAACATCCAATAGTGATGAAGCTGGTATTTTGATCTCCTATTGACCTAACAATTTTGTTTCTCTCCCATTTTTTTAAAGAACACTGGCAGAAAAAGGAAACAAAAACAAACAAACAAAAAAACTTGCTCTTTATTGTGCCCTTCAAACACCTATGAAAGCTAAAATATTGTTACTATTGTGATGTATTTTCATTTGCTGGCATTAGGGTACCCAAAATATATGTTTAATTCTAAGCCCTTTTCTTTTTCCCTGAATCCTCTTCAGGGTCCAAGATTTAAATCACATTCTTTATGTACCATGTAAATTCTACTCAAACCTTCTTATTTGGCCACTACGTGTGAGACACTGTGCTAGACTTGGGAGATGGAAAGAGTTGTGTTCTTAACACAATGCTTGCATCCTAGACACTTTTTATTAACTATCTTTATGGAAACTTATTTTGGGTTCTGATGTCAGCAATGTTAATGGAAAAATAGCCTCACAGAGACTTGCTGGTTGTGCTTGTTTAAATATGGAAACTAGATAGTTTTTCTCACTTTTATATTCAAAGGCATCATACAAATTTAATTTCTCATTTTAATTAGGTTGTAATTTTATATTTCTTTTAATATTAGCTGGTTGTGGAGTGTGATATCTAATCATTATAAACCATTATAACATTATTTAAGTGAAGGAGAATTAAAAACAAAAACAACCAAGCAAGCAAAAACAATCCAGGTGTTTTGCATTAAGAAAATGGCACCAGGCTTTCCTTTTTTAATTAACATACAACTGACATGTAGCATTATATTAGTCTCAGGTGTACACCATAACAATTTACTCTTTGAGCATATTGGAAAGAGATCACCACAATAAGCATAGTTAACATCAATCACCACATATAGTTACTTTATTTTCTTGTGATAACTTTTAACATATACTCTCACAGCAATTTTCAAATATACAATACAATGTCATTAACTATATATATAGTCATCATGCTGTACATTACATCCCTAGGATTTCTTTATTTTCTAACTGGACATTTGTACCTTTTGACTACCTTAACTCATTTTACCCAACTCTGCCCCCACCTCCCCTCCTCCATACAGCCACCTCTGGCAACCATCAGTATGTTCTCTGTATCTATTGTTTTTAGATTTCGCATACAAGTGAACTTATATGGTATTTGTCTTTTCTGTCTGACTTATTTCACTTAACATGATGTCCTAAAAGTTCACCCATGTTGTAACAAATGGAAAGATTTCCTTTTTTATGGCTGAATATTATTTGTATATATGTGCCTCATTTTGTTTATCCATTTATCAACTAATGGACACTTAAGTTGTTTCCAATGTCTTAGCTATTTTAAATAATACGGTAATGAGCATGTTGTTGTAGATATTTTTTTGAGTTAGTGTTTTTATTTTCTTCAGGTAATCACCAGAAATGGAATTGCTGGTTATGGTAGCCTATTTTTAATTTTTTGAGGAATATCCGTAGTGTTTTCCATAGTGACTGTACTGGTTTACATTCCCACTAACAGTGTGTAAGGGTTCACTTTTCTCCTCAGCCTCACCAGCACTTGCTATTTCTTGTCTTTTAATAATAGCCATTGGAATAGGTGTGAGGTGATGTCTCAATGTGGTTTTGATTTGCCTTTTCCTGATAATTAGTAATGCTTAGCATCTTTTTATGTACCTGTTGGCATTCTATATGTCTTCTTTAGAAAAAATTGTAGTCAGTTCATCTCCTTATTGTTTAAACAGATTGCTTTTTTGGCTATTGAGTTGTGTGAGTTCTTAAATATTTTGGATATTAACCCCTGATCATATATATAGTTTGCAAATATTTTTCTTATCTGCAATATTTCTTATTTGCAAATTTCTTATTCTTTCAGTAGGCTTTCTTATCATTTTGTTGATGGTTCCTTTGATGTGCAGAGATTTTTTAAATTTGACATAGCCCCACATGTTTGTTTTAGATTTTCTTATTTTTGGTATCATCAGATTTGAAAAATCATCACCAAAACCTACTGCCTATGTTTTCTTCTAGGAGTTTTATGATTTTAGTTCTTACATTCAAGTCTTGAATCCATTTTGAGTTGATTTTTCTATATGGCATAAAACAGTTCTCAAGTTTTATTCTTTTGCAGATAGCTCTCCAATTTTCCCAACACCATTTATTGAGGAAACTGTCTTCATCATATATTCTTGGCTGCTTTGTTATAAGTTAACTGACCATATATGTGTGGGTTTATTTCTCTATTCTGTTCCACTGATCTATGCATCTATTTTAACTACTATAGCTTTGTAATGTAGTTTGAAATCAAGAAATTAATGCCTATAGCTTTGTTTTTCTTTCTCAATATTACTTCAGCTATTACATGGTCTTTTGTGATTCCATATAAATATTAGGATTATTTGCCTTATTTCTGTGAAAAATACCATTTAACCTTGATAGGGATTGTATTAAATCTGTAAATTTCTCAGGCTAGTATGGACATTTTGACAATAATTCTTTCAGCACAGAATGTCTTTCAATATATCTTTGTCCTCTTCCATTTCTTTCATTCATGTTTTATAGTTTTAGTGCGAAGATCTTTCATCTCCTTGGTTAAGTTTATTCCTAGGTATTTTATTCTTTTTGTTGCAATTGTAAATATGATTGTTTTCTTAATTTCTCTTTCTGATAGGTTGCTATTACTTTTATTGAAAAGCGAATGATTTTTTGTACATTGACTTTGTATCCTGTAACTTTACTAAATTTATTGGTTCTAACACTTTCCTGGTGGTGTTTTCAGGTTTTCTATATGTAATATATCATCATAAAAAGTGACAGTTTTACTTCTTCCTTTCCAATTTGGATGCCTTTGATTTCTTTCTTGCCTAATGGCTCTGGCTAGGATTTCTAATACTGTTGTGAATAAAAGTAGCAAGAGTGGGCATCCTTGTCTTGTTTCTGATCTTAGAGGAAAAGCTTTCTACTTTCCACCATTGAGTATGATATTAGCTGTAAGCTTTTGACATATTTGGCCTTTATTAGGCATGTTCCTTCTATACCCACTTTGTTGAGAGTTTTTATCATAACTGATGTTAAATTTTCACAAATGTTTTATCTGCATATACTGAGATGATCATATGATTTTTATCCTTTATTTTGTTAACGTGGTATATCACAGTGATTTTGCAGATATGAAAGCATTCTTTGCATTCCTAGAATTATCTTACATGATCATGGTTTATGATCATTTTAATGTAATGTTGAATTCAGTTTGATTATATTTTGTTGAGGATTTTTTCATCTATGTTCATCAGAATTATTAGTCTATATTTTTTATAATTTCCTTATCTTATTTTAGTATCTTGGTTATGTTAACATAGTAAAATGCATTGGGACATGTTTCCTTGTCTTCTATTTTTTGGAAAGAGTTGAGAAAAATAGTTTGTTTTTTAATGCTTGATAGCATTTATAGTAAAGATATCTGGTCCTTGACTTTGTTGGAAAGTTTTTTATTACTGATTCAATCTCCTTACTACTAATCAGTCTGTTCATATTTTCTGTTTTTTTCTCATGATTCAGTCTTGGTAGGTTGTATGTTTCTAGGTATTTATCCATTTCTTCTAGGTTATCTAATTTGTGGTGTATAATTATTTATAGCATACTCCAAGTGAAATTTTGTGTTTCTGTGGTATGAGTTATTTTCTCACTGATTTTTCTGTCTGGATGCTCTACCCATTGATGAAAGTGGGATATCAAAGTTTCTATTATTTATTGTACTGCTGTGCATTTCTCCCTTTAGGTTGTTAATATTTACTTTATATATTTAGGTGCTGTTATGTTAGATGCACAAATATTGACAAATGTTATATTATATTGTTGGATTGACCGCATTATCATTATACAATGTCTTCTTTGTCTCTTTTTACAGTCTTTGTCTTAAAGTCTGTTTTTCTGATACAAGTATAGCTAGCTGTCTCAACTATCTTTTGGTTTCCTTTGGCCAAGGATGTTTTTTCCATCCCTTCCCTTTTGCACTATGTGTGTCTTCACATCTGAAGTCTGTCTCTTGTAGGTAGTTTATAGATAAATCACATTTTTTTATCCATTCAACCATTCTGTCTTTTTTAAAATTCTCACCTGGGATACATTTATTGATTTTAGGGAGAGAGGGAGGGAGGGTGAGAGACAGAGATGAGAGAGAAACATCAATCAGTTTCCTCCCATATGTGCCCTAACCAGCACCGAACCCGCAACCCAGGTGTGTGCCCTGACTGGGTATCGAACCTGCAGACTCTCAGTGTATGGGATGATGCTTCAACCATCCAAGCCACACTGGCCAGGGCAGTCATTCCACCTTTTTTTTTTTTTTTTTTTTAAATATATTTTATTGATTATGCTGTTACAGTAGTTCCAATTTTTTCCCCTTTACTCCCCTCCACCCAGTATCTCCCTCCCCCAGCATCCCCCCCCAAGTCCATACCCATGGTTCGTAAAAAATAACTATCCCTCCCTCTCAGATATTAAGACCCTTTGTAATCTTGTAAAGGACAATGGGCGAAGGTCTCAAGCTCCTCTAGCTGCTTCAAGCTGGACATGGTCGTCGTCCTACCTACCCTTGGGTCCAGAAATCCCTAATAAGAGTGGGGGTGTGGAGGGTCATTCCACCTTTTGATGAAGAATTTGGTCTGTTTATATTTGAGATAATGATTGATAAATATGTTCTCACTGCAATTTTGTTTCTTATTTTCTGGCTGTTTTGTAATTCCTTTTTTTCTTCTTTTGCTCTATTTGTGATTTGATGATTTCTGTTATGGTATGCTTTGATTCCTTTCTTTTCTTTTCTGTATCTATTATAGGTTTTTGCTTTGTGGTTACCATGAACAGTATAAGAAAATATGTTTATAATAGTCTATTTTAAGTTGATAACAAATTAAGTTTGAATGCATTCTAAAGTTCTGTTTTTATTCCCTCCCCCAATATTTTATGTGCTTGATATCACAATTTACATATTCTTTTGTCTTTTAGCCTTCATACTAGCTTTATAAGTAATTAATTCACCACCTTCACAAAACTAATTATTCTTAATTTTGCTACCTTTACCAGTGAGATTTATACTTTCATGTTTTTCTTTTAGTAATTAGAACTCTTTTGTTTCAGCTTCAACAAGTCCCTTTAACATTTTTTGTAAGGCTAGTCTTGTGGTGGTGCATATTTTTAGCTTTTGCTTGTCTGAAAAACACTTTCTCTCTCAATGCTGGACAACTTTGCTGAATACAGTAATCTTAATCGGCAGTATTTTTCTTTCAGCACTTTGAATATACTGTGCCACTCCCTTCTGGCATGTGAAGTTTCTGCTGAAAGATCTGCTGATAGGGTGTTCCCTTCTACTCAACAAGTTGTTTTTCTCTTGCTGCTTCTAGATTCTCTCCTTGTTTTTACATTTTGGCATTTTAATTATGCATCTTGGTGTGGGTTTAGGTTCATCTTATTTGGAACTCTTTGGGACTCCAGGATCTGATGTCCGTTTTCTTTCCCAGTTTAGGGAAGTTTGCAGACATTATTTCTTTAAATAAGTTTTCTTTTCTCTCTTCTCCTTTTGTGATCCTCATAATGCAAATGTTGATGTACTTGATGTTCTCCAATAAGTCTTTCAGACTATCTTCAATCTTTTTTGTTCTCTTTTCTTTTTCCTGCTATGTGGATGAGTTCTGTTTCCTGTCTTTGAGGTCACTGATTTGTTCTTTTTGTTGTTATTTTCATTTCATTTAGTCTGCTGTGGAACTCCTCTATTATATATTTCATTTATTGTATTCAGCTCTGTGACTTCTATTTATCATTGTCTTATGTTTTCTATCTCATTCTTGAAATTTTTCCTTCTGAGCTCAGTTAGCATCTTTATGGCTATAATTTTAAACTCTTTGTCAGGTAACTCACTTATTTCTGACTCATTAAGACCTCTTTCTGAGGTTTGTTCTTGTTCTTGTTCTTTTGTTTGGAATATATTCCTCCTTTTTCTCTTGACTCTCTGTGTTGGTTTCCATGCATTAGATGAAACAGCCACTTCTCCCAGTCTTAACAGAGTGACCTTATACAGGAGATGAACCTTCTTGTTCAGTTGTGTCCTAGATTTTGGCTGTGTATCAGACCTTTGAGTTTTCTAGTCATCTACTGTATTCTTAGTGACTCCCAGTAGTAGAGAGTGTGTCAAGACCTGTCAGCTATCCAAAGGGGAGGATTTCAGTCAGCATGTAGATTCAGGCTGATTGGAAGCCAGAACCTTATGCAGTAGCTCTTAAAGTGTACAACTATAGCACTTTCAGGCAGACTGGGAGACGGGCATTTCTCTCTGCTCCTTCTGCACTGAACCCTGGGTTGATAGCCAGTTATTAACTGTTTCTTTGTTTGCTGCAGTTCTGTTACATCCATGAACACAAGCCCCACTGGCCACAAGAGCCAGACTATTGATGGATGTGTCTTCTGGGCAGCAGCCACAAAATCCAGAGTGCCAGATGTGTACACAGCTCTTTTCTCTGACACCAGTGATCCAGGGCAGGACAGAGGGAGATCAAGCACATTGCCCACCCTCCAAGATTTCTGGAGAGGATCAACTTTGGACCTTAGTATAGTTTAGTTAGGAGCCTGCCCCACAAACTGTAATTATGAAGATAAGCTAATAGGCCTCTTTCATAGAAAGACTGGGCATTGCAGTCATCTGCGTCTCTGCTGTGCTCTTGGATGTAGCTGGTTAAGAACTCTTTATCTGTTTGTTACAGTTTGTGGGACGTGCAAACATAAGTCCCGCTGGCCACCAGAACCTGGTGATCAAGGGGTGTCCCCTGGGCAGCAGCCGCAAAAATTGGGACACCAGAATGTACATAAGCTCCTTTCTGGGAGATATAAGTTATCTGAAGTGAGGCAAAGGAAAAGCATCAAGATGATATCTACTGGTCTGCATCTTAGCAAAGCTCATAGAAGGCCCCTAGATGTGCATTAAATTAGATACCTGCCCTCAGTCCAAAGCTTTAAGATAAGTATAAATAAACCTCTTTCACAGAAAGACTGGGCAAGTTTCAGCTCTTTGCTCTGTGCCCTAGTAGGTAGCCAGGTGAGTTCCTGTAAATTTTAAAGAACAGTTTCTGTTTGCTATAGCCACATGGGTCTTGTGGACAAAAGTCCTACTGACTTTCAAAGCTCAATGTTTTGTGGGCTTGCCTCTCAGAGGCAGGTCTTAAAAGTTGGAGTGCCGTGTGTGGGGCTCAGATCCTTTGTTCCTCAGGGAGAAGCTCAAAGTAAGTTTCCTCATGATTGTGAGTCACCACACTGGGTGTGAGGCTTCTGATGAGATTTTTATCTCAGCTTCTCTTACCTGTTGAAATGGATTTTTCATCTACATTTGTGTTCCTTTCAGCACAAATTGTTCTATATGTATCTGTAGATTTGGTGTGTCTGTAGGAGAAGGTGATTTCAGGATCCTCCTATGTTGCTATCTTGAACAGGGACTCAGCAACAGGCTTTTTAAGCTTTAGTTCCTAATTATTAAATAAATGTACTGACACAGTGATAATGAGTAAGCAATAATGAACGTCCATGTCTTTGTGTTTCTGGTGGTCCCAGAAGTGAAGCATCAAACTTGTAAGAAATCTCTAAGAATATAAAATATTATGTTTATCAGTAATGCCTTGAACTGAGACTTAGTCTCTGCATCCAGCAGTTAGGTGCAGGTCTTTCCAAGGACTGGAACTCCATTTGAACTTTGGCAACTATTAAGGATCCCATGAGCTTCATTCTGTTCCAAGTCACTGGACCCATAAAAGGGGGGGGGGGGGTTTAAATATTAACCAAAGGGATTTGAAACCCAGGAAGCTAGAAAGATCATGAGAGGAATCCTAGCTGCTCTGATGATTTCAAATCTCTTAGCTTGGCTGAACTACGTCTCAGGGAACAGAGAGAACGTATGGCTGTAATTACTGAACCACTGTGGGTAATCAACAAGAAACCATGGAAAATAGGAGAGGTTCCAGGAGACTGAAGAATGGAAAATGTTGCTCCAGTTTTCAGAAAGAGAAGAAGGTAGATTTATTGAATTACAGATCAGAGAGCTTGACAAAAGTCCTAGAAGAGATCATTTTTTAAAAAGACTACATGAACATTTAGAAAAGAAAGTAGTAAAGATGAGAATTAGAATAGCTTCATCAAGAACAAGTAACTGCAAACTAACATCATTTCTTGGTTTTTAACAGTATTACTAAATTGGTAAAGAGATCATTTTTAAAAAGACTACACAAACACTTAGAAAAGGAAATAGTAAAAATGAGAATTAGAATAGCTTCAAGAACAAGTAATTGCAAACTAAAAACATTTCTTGGTTTTTAACAGTACTACTAAATTGGTAAATGAAGGAAAGAGTAAATTTCAACAAGTTGTTAGTAAATTGTTTCATCTTAGCCTCATGCACACGATGAAGGAATGACTGGATACTAGAACAGTTGGCTGTAAATCTACACAAAACCAATGGTAAAGGGAAGGAAACCTGGGTTCAAATCAATGATTTGTAACATAAGGAAGAAATAAACAATCAACCAGTACAGAATGAGGAAACAAGAATTAAAGAAAATGAGGAGAGGCTTAGATCCGAATCATAGGAGTGCCAGAAGGAGAAGAGGAAGAGCAAGAAATTGAAAGCTTATATGAAAAAATAATGAAGGAAAACACCCCAAATTTGGTGAAAGAAATAGGCATACAAGTCCAGGAAGCACAAAGAGTCCCAAACAATCTAGACCCAAGGAGGACCACACCAAGACACATCATAATTAAAATGCCAAAGGTTCAAAATAAAGAGAGAATCTTAAAAGCAGCAAGAAAAAAGCAGAGAGCTACCTACAAAAAGGCACCTATAAGACTATCAACTAATTTCTCAGAAGAAACTTTGCAGTCAAGAAGGGATTGGCAAGTATTTGATGTGATGAAAAGCAAGGACCTATAACCAAGATTAATCTATCCAGCAAAGCTTTCATTTAGAATGGAAGGGCAAATAAAGTGCTTCCCAGACAAGGTAAAGCTAAAGGAGTTCATCATCACCAAGCCATTATTATATGAAATGTTAAAGGGACTTACTTAAGCAAAAAATTAAAACTATGAACATTAAAATGACAACAAACCCACAACTGTCAACAACTGAATCTAAAAAATAAAAACAAAATCCAACTAAGCCAACCAGAATAGAAACAGGATTCTAGATATGAAGATCATCTGGAAGGTTATCAGCTGGGAGGGGGAAGGGAGAGAAATGGGGAAATGGTGCAGGGATTAAGAAGCATACCAGGTTGGTACAAAATAGGCAAGGGGAAGTTAATAATATAGGAAAGGTGAAGCCAAAGAACTTATATGCACGACCCATGGACATGAACTAAGGGGGTGGGATTGCTGGAGGGAAAGGGGTACTGGGTGGAGGGGAGGGAAAAAAATTGGGACTACTGTAACAACATAATCAATAAAATATACTTAAGAAAAGAAAACTGATACCGTTGGAAAATTCAGTTAATACTATATCTTAAGTGTTTTTTATAGACACTAGGCTGCTTCCATGCTTCAGCCATTGGGGACCTGAGCCTGAGTCTGACATATTGAGGCCTCATCGTTACAGCTTATTGACAATACAGCATTCTTTTTTAAAATTATATTTTATTGTTTATATTATTACAGTTGTCCTGATTTTCCCCCTTTGTCCCTCTCCATCCAATCCCATACCCACTCCCTCAAACATTTCCCACATTGTTGTCCATGTCCACGGGTCATGTATATATGTCCTTTGGCTACTCTATTCCCTATGCTGTACTTTACATCCCCGTGACTATTCTAGAAAACACATTTGTAATTCTTAATTCCTCACCTTCTTTGCTCATCCTCCCAACCTGTTCAAAACATTCTCTGTGTCTATGATTCTGTTTCTGTTCTTCTTGTTTATTTTGTTTTCTGGATTTTTTATTGATTTATATGTGTTACTATTTTATTGTTCATATTTTTTATCTTCTGAAAGAAGATCCTTTTAACATTTTATATAATACTGGTTTGGTGGGAATGAGTTCCTTTAGCTTTTTCTTGTCTGGGAAGCTCTTTATCTGTCCTTCAGTTCTAAATAATAGCTTTGCTGGGTAGATTAATCTTGATTGTAAGTCCTCACTTTTCATCACTTTAAATATTTCTTGTCAATCCTTTCTAGCCTGCCAAGTTTCCTTTGAGAAATAAGCTGACAGTCTTGTGAGTGCTCCCTTGTAGGTAAATAACTGCTTCTTTAAGATTTTCTCTTTATCTTTTAACCTTTGGCATTTTAATTATGATATGTCTTGGAGTGGGCTTCTTTGGATTCATCTTGTTTGAAACTCTCTGTGCTTCCTGGAATTGTATGTCTATTTCCTTCACCAAGTTAGGGAAGTTTTCTGTCATTTTTTTCAAATAGGTTTTCAATTTCTTGCTCTTTCTCTCCTTTTTCCAGCACTCCCATAATGCAAATGTAGGTACACTTAAAGTTCTCCCAGAGGCTTCTATCCTCATTTTTTTGGACTTCTTTTTTTCTGTTCTGATCAGGTTTTTTTTTTCCTTATATTTCAAGTTGCTGATTTGATTCTTGGCTTCATCCACTCCACTATTGATTCCCTGTAAATTTTTCTTATTTCAATTAGTGTATCCTTCATTTCTGACTGGATATTTTTTATGCTGCTGAGGTCCTCACTAAGTTTATTGAGTATCTTTATAACCAGTGTTTTGAACTCTGCATCTAGTAGATTGCTTGTATCCATTTTGTTTAGTTCTTTTCTGTTTTTTGGGTTTTTTTTCTGGTCTTTCAATTGGGCTGTTTCTTTGTCTACTTGTTTTGGCAATCTCCTTGTGTTTGTTTCTGTGTATTAGGTAGAGCTGCTATATCTCCTAGGCTTGGTAGAGTGGTCTAATGTAGTAGGTGTCCTGTAAGGTCCAGTGGCACAGCCTCCCCTATCACCCAGCCTGGGTACTTGAGGTGTGCCCACCATGTGGGCTGTGTACACACTCTGTTGTAGTAGAGGCTTGATTGCTGTTGGCACACCCAACGTCAGCCACTGCTGTGTTCTGCCTGTGGTCACCCGGCATGATTTACAAAGCAATCTGCAGATGGCTGCTACTTGAGCTGGGCTCGGAGGTACCCAGGCAAGGCCAAGCCATGAAACGAGGCCAGCTGCTGGTAGTGCTGGGCCTGGGGCCACTTAGCGAGAGGTATGGGGCTCAATTTTTGTTTGAGAGAATTTAGAAAAATCTGAAGCATGAGCCAAGATGATCCATTCCTATGGAAAAGCCACTTAAAACAACTTGGGTGGGTGCAAAAGTTGGGTGGTGCAGGGCCTCAGGGAATCACCAGGGTGGTGCAAACCATGTGAATCAGGTTGATGGAGACTCAGATATGGTGTCAGCCTGCTGGCTCTGTTGGGGGAGGGCTCAAAAGAGAATCAATGGCCTCTTCCAGATCTGTCTGGAAGAAAGCTGCCCCCTAGCTCTTGTCCTGATGCTGGATAATTTAGTTCCTACCTGTATGTCTCTGGTGCCTTTCAATCTGCTGTCCCTGTGCTGGAGCTCAGAGGAGTGAGTCCAAGTATGTCATGTGCAGGCTCATTAAGAGGAATTATTTGGGACTCCAGAGGTTTCTGTCTTCCACAGACTCAATCTCCACTGGTTTCTGCAGCCAGAACTTATAAGGACTTATTTTCCTGGCGCTGAAACCCTGGACTGAGGGTTCCAGTGAGGGACTGGGAACCCTTCCTCCTAAAAGTGGACCTCTTCAGCTGAGATATCCTTCCCAATTTTTATCCACCACACATGGGTGTGAGACTAGCCTGTTCCATGTCTCCATTCCTCCTACCAATCTCAATGTGGTTTCTTAATCCCATAGTTGAAGGACCTCCAGCTCAATGTATGATGGTTCTGAATAATGGCTGTTCTGTAGTCTAGTTGTAATTTTGATGTGGTTGTGTGAGGAGGTGAGCTGTGTTTACCTATAGTGCCATCTTGACTGGAAGTAAGACAATGACGCTTAAATTAATCTTAAATTTTTCGTTGTTGCCCTCTGAATTCAGAACAGCAGCAAAACTTGAACTAAAACCTACAATATGTATGTATATATGATTCTTGTTCTGTAATGCAGCCTCAGTTGCACCTCTCTGAACTGCTTGAGAGCATGTCAGGGGAAAAGCTGTTTCTAATACAAGTGATGTGCACCTATAACTGAAATGGTTCTGTCCTAAAATATAATGTAGGGATTTAAAATATGCATTACAACAATTACTTATTTCAGAATAAAAATACTACCATTCAAAATACCATTTTATTTGATACTAAAAGAAAAGAAATAAAGAAGCAAATATAGAAGGGAGAAGAAAGAAAAACTCAAAATCTAATTCGAACCTGAAAAAAATAACTTATCTTTACTACATGTCTCAAACCAGTGCCTGTGGAATCTCTGGAATAGGTAGGCAGTATAGTTTCAATTTAACAGAATAGTTTTACTGATACAGCTTTCTATAGAGGAAGAAAACTCTTCATCTGTTTTAATTGCCTGCTTGAAATATCTGAGAAGCAAATTCTCTTTTATTCTCCTAAACTGCAATAAGATGACTTTTTGTAATTTCAATATGTACTTTCCTGTGCAGGACACGCTTAACAAATTGAACCAATTAAATACATGTCAGCAAATTGTGTTAATGATTATGGCCTCTGCAATGTTTTGTAAAAATTTTAATACAGTCACTGTTCTAAGATATAAAAATTTGGGTGGAATTAACTGACAAGAACAAAAGTCAATAAAAGAAAATACTGAATATCTGAAACAGGTGCAGCACAATGAGGTAACTACCATTGTATCAAGCCAGAAGCTGTATGGAAGCATACACATGGGACAGCACTGGGAGAATACAGCAATAAGAAAAATGTAGGAAGGTAATCTGGAATGCTGAGATTCAGGGTAAAAGAAAGACTTAGCACTTTATCCTCTTAGAATGTTTTAAACATCTGAATGTTGTTTGAATATGAAAAAAACTTAATATGTGCTACAACAGAATCATTATATTAATCTTTCTTCCATCTTGCAATGTCAACGCATTGCTTTCACCAGGAAGGCTTTATTGACAGAATGCACATAGCAGTCAGCAGGCCCACTAGGTGCAAGGCCTTGACGTGACAGGGTCAGTGGCTCTTCACCATTCACAATTTAGTAGAGCATCTGGAGAACTGGTCATCTTGTTTCCCCTCAGAAGTGATAATCCATTGCTGTCTATTGCCTTTTCAGCCTGGCTTTCACATTCTTACTTCCCAAGGAAAAAATATGAGGGATTCTATTAGTCAGTATGTAGCCCATTCTCTTGTCAAAGTCTTGTACCAAAATGACCACATTCTTACACTGAGATGGCCAACATTTCTTAAATATAATTGAGTTGGAAATGACTGCAATACATACTAATACACCCCACCACACCTAAATAAAATGTATCTTCCAATTCAATTTCTACTTTGGCCCATACAAATTGTGGTTCTTCTACTGCCACCTCATTGACACATAGCAATGAGAAGAGAAGGAGGATTGAAGAGAGACAGTAGTTTCCAATTGCAATTAATCAAAAAATCTTTAGAAAATTTTACAAAAACACATCACTCATGCAGAAGAGCCCCAAAAGTTTAAACTTTATTAGCATCACAGAAAATTTTGCCTCTAGGTGGCTGACTGTGTGAAAGATCTGAAGCTGGTATTAAAATGATTAAAATACTACAATTCCATAGACACATGAGCAAGAAATGAATGCTTTTTGCTGCCTGCTGCTGAGTTTTGGGGATTGGTTGTTATACAACATTATTACAGCAGTGGCCAACTAATACAAAGATACACAGTAAGACTTGTTCTGTGGTCTCCCATCGCATTTCTTTCACTTTTTAAACTGTTCTTCTGGTGTTAAGCATAAGCTCACAATGCACAGAGACTGCCAAGGTGCACAGCACCATGTACACATAAATAAGGTTACCCATTTATAAAGAGGAAGGGGAGAACCAGGTAAGAATATAACTATGCATCCATTACAGGCTAAATCCATCTAATTCAGAGCCTCAAAATACTGGCATATTCTTCAGAACATTACCTTGTTTGACATTTTCCCAATAGAATGCCTCGTGGTTATTAATACCCAAACTTAATAGACTATCCATAGCTCTCAATACAAAATTTTTGGCTAACATTCTATGTTCCAAATCTCAATACCACATTTAACAAAAAACATGCAGATTAAATCTTGTATTACATCCCAGATGCAACTGGTAGTACATTTGAATTACATCAGTATTTTGAAACCCACCCTTAGTGTCAACAATGGGGATGATAAATATATTTAAGTTTGTGCATTATTGCTTTAAAGATACTAATCTATAATAATCATAGCTTATTGTTTGTAACTGGTATTTTTGAATATATTATAATCATTTTATACAGGTGAAGTATTAAATTGCATTCTTTAAAAGATATAGAAATTTTACTTTGCAGCTCTTCTTTGTGTTTTTATTTATTTTTATTGAGGCATACCTGACATACAGCATTATTAGTTTCAGGTATACAATATAATTTGATATAATTATATGCAAAAACGATCACCACAATAAGCCTAACATCTATCACCTACATAGTTACAATTTTTTTCTTGTGATTAGAACTTTTAAGATTTTCTCTCTTAGCAGCATTCAAATATACAACGTAGTAGTATTAATTACAGTCACCATTCTATACATTACATCCCCAGGACTTATGTATTTTATAACTGAAAATTTTTATTTTTTACCACTTTTACCCTTTTGACCAACCCCCAACTCCCCACTTCTGGCAACCACCCATCTGTTTTCTGTGTTTATAAAGATTTTTTTTTTAAATTTTGTAGTTCACATGTAAGTGAGCTTATATGGGATTTATCTTTGTCTGTCTGACTTATTTCACTTAGCATAATACCCTCAAAATCCATCCATCTTGTCACAAAAAAGAAAGATTTCTTTTCTTATGGCTGAATAATATTTTATTGTATGTATACTCCATATTTTCTTGATTAATTCATTCATTGATGAAAACTTAAGTTGCTTCCATATTTTGGCTATTTTAAATAATTAAGTAATAAACATGGGGATCAGATATCTTTTTGACTTAGTGTTTTAATTTTCTTGAGATAAATAACCAGTGTGGAATTGCTGGATCATATGGTAGCCTATTTTTAATTTTTTGAGGAACTTCTGTACTGTTTTCCAGAGTGGCTTCACCAATTTACATTTCAACCAATAGTACACAGGGTTGTTTTTTTTTTCTCCACATTCTTGCCAACAATTGTTATCTTTTTGATAATAGCCATTTTAACAGGTGTGACGTGGGCTCTCATGTGGTTTTGATTTACATTTTCTTGATAATTAGTGATGTTGAACACCTATTTAGTTACCTGTTGGCATCTGTATGTCTTCTTTGGAAAATGTCTGTTCAGAGCCTCAGCCCATTTTTAATTGATTTTTTTCATATTGGGTTATATGAGTTTTAAAATATATTTTGGATATTAACCCCTTAGCAGGTTAATATATGCGAATATCTTTTCCCATTTTGTAGTTTGTCTTTTTTTTTTTTTTATTGCTAAGGTGCTTTTAAAATTGTTATTTTCTAGAGTGGAGAATTTGGCAGAGGGGCCCCACCCAATCCTTAGTGTCCCCACCCCACCCCACCCCTTATGACAGGCAGTGACTAGGCTCTGATCCCATCTCTGAAACCTTGAGCAAGTTTCATCCCCTCTGAGCCTTGGTTTGCCCATCTGTGAAGTGGGCTAGTAATCTCCAACACAACCCCCCATGGGGCAGTGGTAAGAATAAAGTAAGTGAAAGCATTTAGGTTTTTTTGTTTTGTTTTGTTTTTCTGGGGGGTATACCCCCACTCTGTAACAATTCCTCCCTCTCAGACTTAAGACCCCTTATAATCTTATTAAGGACAATGGGTGAAGGTCTCGTGTTCCTCTAGCTACTTCAAGCTGAACGTGGTCATCATCCTACCTATCTTTGGGTCCAGGAATCCCTAATAAAAGTGGGGGTGTAGAGGGGAGGGTGGCCTTCCCACATGGGGAAGGATCGTGCAGACTCCAGGTCAGTTGGCTGTCCCCAGACTATGGCATGCTTGGTTTAATGGCTGGCGTCCTTGTTGTATTCTGGCGGCAACAGATTTGGCAACAGGGTTAAAAGGCATCATTAAATCCATAGCCATTACATGACAAAAGGCAGGGATTAATTTTTCAATGTCCTACATTAGGGGGAAAAAAAGATTTCTTTGGAGGAAGGTGTGCAAGGCACGTCATACCTGTCCAAAGCCCTTTTGCCCACTATTCTTAGTTTAGGCTGAGGGGAATATTTTCAGTTTCCCCTCTCAGACCTCTGGGCCCTTTCTGTCCATGTAGCTTGACTTTTTATTTTGTTGATGGTTTCCTTTGCTGTGCAGAAGCTTTTGCCTCTGATGTAGTCTCACATTTTAATTTTTGCTTCTGTTGCCTTTGCTTTTGGTGTAAAAAAAAAAAATCATTGCTGGTATTGATGTCAAGGAGCTTACTGCCTATGTTTTCTTCTCACAATTTAATGGTTTCATGTGTTACATATACGTCTAATTCATTTTGAGTTGATTTTTGTGTATGGTATAAGATAGTGGTTATTCTTTTGGCTGTGGATGTTCAGTTTTCCCAACAATATGTATTGAAGATATCGTCCTTTTCTTACTGTATAGTCTTGGCTCCCTTGTTGTAAATTAATTGACCATATATGCATGGATTTATTTCTGGGGTAGCTTTTTGTTTCATTAATATATGTGTCTGTTTATATATTAATATAATGTTTTGATTACTATAAATTTATAATATATTTTGAAATTGAGTAATGTGATATCTCCAGCTTTGTTCTTCTTTCTTACGATTGCTTTTCTTTTCTTGTGGTCTTTTGTAGTTCCATATAAATTTTGCAGTTGCTTGTTGTATTTCTGTGAAAAATATCATTGGAATTTTTATAGAGATTGCATTGAATTTGTAAATTTCTCTGGGTGGTGTGGACATTTTCCCAATAATTCTTCCAGTCTATGAGTACAAAATATTTATTTATTTATGTCTTCTGCAATTTATTTCATCAACATCTTAAAGTTTTTAGTGTACAGGTCTTTGCCGCTTTTGTTAAATTTATTCCTAGGTATTTTATTATTTATAATGCTATTATAAATGAGTTTGTTTCTTACTTTATCTTTCTGATAGTTCACTCTTAGTGTACACAAACACAGACTAATTTTGGTATATTGATTGTATATTCTGTAACTTTATTTAATTCATTTATAAGTTCTAACATTTTTTGGGTGGAGTCTTTAGTTTTTAAATATAAAATTATATCATCTGCAAATAGTGGCAGTTTTATTTCTTTCCATTTGGATACCTTTGATTCTTTTCTTGCCTTATTGCTTTGGCTAGAATTTCCAGTACTCTGTTGAATGTAAGTGTGAGAGTAAACATCCTTGTTTTGTTCCTTATCTTAGAGGAAAAGCTTTCAGCTTTTTACTGTTGAGTGCAATATATTAGATGTGGCCTTGTCATAGATGGCCTTTATTTTTTTGACATAAATTCCCTCTATGCCCATTTTGTTGAGAGATTTTATCAAAGATGTATGCTGAATTTTGTTAAATGCTTTTTCTGTATATACTGAAATTATCATAATTTTATCTTTTATTTTGTTAATGTGTATATCACATTGATTAATTTGTAAATGTGAACTGTCTTTGCATCACTGGAAAAATATCCCACTTGATCGTGGAGTATGACCCTTTTAATTAATGTTGAATTTGATTTGCTGATATTTTGTTAAGGATTTTTGCATCTATGTTCAGCAGAAATATTGGCCTGTAATTTTCATTTCTTGTAGTGTCCTTATCTGGTTTTGGTATCAGGATAATGCTGGCTTTATAAAATGAGTTTGGAAGTATTCCTTCCTCTTCTGTTTTTTTTGGAAGATTTTGAGAAGAATTTATATTAATTCTTCTTAGTTAAATGTTTGGTGGAACTCACCAGTAAAGCCTTCTGGTCCTGGACTTTTGTTAATTGGAAGGTTTTGATTACTGATTGAATCTCTTTACTATAAATCAGTCTGTTCATATTTTCTATTTCTTAATAATATAGTAGGTTATATGTTTATAGGAATTTATTTATTTATTATGGGTTGTCCAATTTATTGGTGTATAATCTATCCTTTGTATTTCTGTGGTACTAGTTGTAACATCCTTCCTGATTTTATATATTTCAGTCTTTATTTATTTATTTTTTTGGTGAGTCTTTTCTAAGAGCTTGCCTGTTTTGTTTATTTTTAAAGAAAAAATAGATTTTAACTTAATTGATTTTTTCTTTTTTTAGTCTGTTTGATTTATTTTCACTCTCATCGTTGTTATTTCTTTCCTTCTACTAAATTCAGGCTCAATCCTTATTTGTATAGTTCCTTGAGGTATAAAGTTAGGTAGTTATATGAGATATATTTCTTATTTCTTAATGTATGCATGTGTCACATCCCTTTCACACCCACTTTTGCTTCTACTCATAAGTTTGGGATGTTGTATTTCAATTTTCACTTGTCTCAAGTTTATTTTTTAATTTCTCTTTTGATGTCTTCTCTGACCCATTGGTTGTTTAGTAGCACATTGTTTAATATCCACATATTTGTTAATTTTTCAGTTTTCTTTTCCTTTTTTTTTTTTTAAATGTGTTTTATTGATTACAGTGTTACATTTGTTCCATTCACAGAAAGGCTTGGGTACCTTTGTTCTGTACCCTAAAGAGAGTAACCAGGGGATTTTGCAGGAGCTTTTCAAGAACTGTTTCTCAGTTATTGTGTACACAAGTCCATTGGCTTTCATTTTGGGATCTTGCCTCTTAGGCATGGGTCTTAAAAGTGGGATGCCAGATGTGGGGTACAAATTATTTGCTCCTCAGGAAGAGTTGTGCAATTCCTCCTCATCACAGATTGCCACGTTAAGGATGGGCTTTATGGCGAGATTGTCCCAGACTCTCCTACCCATTATTGGCATGGGTTTTTTTCCTTATTTGCCCAATGTGTAGGAGTTACTTAGCTAGTTTTGGGGTTTCTTTCACAGAAAATTGTTTTGTATGTAGCTGTAGACTTGGTATGTTCATGGGAGGAGGTACATTTAGAATCTTCCTACATTGCTATGCTGAACTGTAAACTCTGTGACTGGTATTTTTGACTCTTGAAGCCCTTTAGGTCTGCTTCTATTGATTCTGCTTGTTCTTACTCCTGGCATCTTATTCCCAGTGAGCCTAATTATCTTTTATACTGTTTGTGGTACTTGCAAACTTATTTAAGAAATATTTTGGGACTTAAGGGTTTCTTCCTGCAGAGATTTGTCTTTGCTTCTATACTACTGCCTGGGGCCCCTTATTTATGTTCTAAGCTTGAAATTCTTTCCAGTCATATGGTATCAGGCTACAAGGTTATGTGAGGGCTATTCTACAATATTTCTAATTTACTCTAGAAGTGAGACTGTAGTCCAAATTATTTTGTAGAGTCTGCTATACTCCAGCTTCAATCAGACATGAGTACTTCATTCCTATCCCTTTCACGAAAGAGGCTTTCAAACTGAAAGTTTAAATGTGTCAAGGGCACAGAAGCCCTCAGGACAAAAGCAGCTCACAGATTTCCTTAGTGTTCTAGGTTCCTGTTTTCCTTTCAGTTTTTGGCCAGTATTTCTTTGCTGTATTGTCAGATCTTCATTGCTCTTTAAAAGGATTGTTTTAATACTTTATTTGAGCTTTTTATTTTTTTCAATAAAAGGGTTCGTCCAAATAACAAAGCCTGCCAATACTGGAGACTAGAAGTCTTCTTATTTCAAGTTTCAAAATATTTAAAGCAATAGGAAAAGTGATGTTAATATGTAATAGCTTCATAATACTGCTATTAAAATGGAGAGTTGGGATATTATGTAAAATAGATTAAAATCTATGGCCTATGCTCTAGATTTTTTTCATTGAGATTTAGCTGAAAACAGGCAGGTGCGGCAAAAATCTGTGGAGAAAAATTGGGGCGTGTGTATGTGTGTTTTAGTGGAGTTAAGAAACTAAAAATACTATGCCAAAATATTAAACCAAGAGTGACTAAAATATAAGTGTTACTTAATAGATTTTTCTTCCTACCCACATTCCCTTATACTTTAACCCATGACTTTCTCTAAACTTCCAGAAAATTGATATTTTTAGGTAAAGAAGGATTTACTTACAAAATGTTAATTTTTCTCCTGAATTTGTTCTTGTTGCTATGAAAGAGCTTCTGGTCAAGTCATGAATTTTACATACTCACACGCAATGAAAAGAAAACTGATAAAACTTGGTTTTACACTTTGCAGATAGAAAAATGACTGAAGTTTGGGTTTCATAGAAACATGGCTATGGAGAGTCATAAGCTTCATGCAAACACTTAGACAAGGCAGACAATTGTACTCAGTCATGTGTCTGAATATATGGTGCAGAAGGAGATCTATTAAGTATTTCCCAGTATCTCATCAGTTTTGGGGTCTGTAAAAAGTGATGAATCCAATCTGGGACTCTTTGGTTTAAACTAGAGAAGGATGGAAGAGAAACATGAAGAATGAATGCTGAGTTGTTGTTTTAACTTCATTACATAACTCTATTGGCAAGAGGAAAAGGAAGCTCTCTGGCAATTTTTTCTCCAGAAAACAATGTTAAAATTCTATAAACAATTTATGTGAAAAGGTCAGGGAAATATGTTTGTAAAGATGTACTTTTCATTTTTTTTTTTTAAATCTACACAAACTCAATGTTTCTATGAGGACTTGGTTAACCACCTCTGAGACAACAGATCTATTGATTAATATTTTGTTCATTTGTTTCTTCCAAGCTATGAGTATAGACCAATTTCTGTCAGTCTATAAAAACCCTATGTTGTGCTGCATCTCTAAAATTTCATTCATCCATCCATCTTTAGCACACTTTGGATAAACCACTCTCTTGGCATTTCTCAAAACAAGCGGTCTGGACATACTGTCATAACATTCATAGATTTCACTTGGAGGGATACTCATGCCTCTCATACGTAGAAACAATCCATTTCCTGATGATTGACTTATTGAGAATGATTCCTTGAATGATAATAATATTGGATACTATTTTTTAAATGCTTTATGTACACCAAGCATTATACTAAGTGTTTTATTTTCAATATCTATAAGGAAAGGTAGGAATTATGATGATCACTATTTTATATATTTTAAAAAAAAACAGAGCACAGAGAGGCTATTTGACAAGCACTGTAGAGGCTAATAACTTGTTTCAACTCACCAATGAGCAAGAATTCAAATCCTAGTCTCTAAAAAAGAAGTGCAGAAGAGACGCTTGAGGCAAAACTAAGAAGAAAACAAAAGAAGAAAAAAAAAGTCTTCAAACTTCCTTATGGGTCACCTACATGGGTGTAAGCAGCCCTGGCATTTCTGGTTAGAGATTTTTTTGTTTTGCTTTGCTATTAGAAGCTCATAGTCAGGTCAGCTCCTGTTACAGTAGTGGTAAATGGTATTCTTATTCAATGTATCCATCCCTCCCTTTTTAGAAGGTGCCCCTCTCTGTGGGAGGACTATAACTCTATGCTTCCTTGAAATCAGGCATGGCCCTGAGACATCTCTTGACCAGTGATATATGAACAAAGATGACATAGACAGAACCTTTAAGGTGCAATTGAGGATCTGCTGTAACTCTTCCTCACTGCCCTGAGCCTCACAACAACCATGATAGGAACTGCTCCTTAGGGTTGAATACCAGAGTAGAGATGACATGGCATATACCTGCAAATGTGTGATGCACAAGTAATGTCAGTGAGAAAGTGTTCCTTGTTATAACCACTAAGCTTTGGAGTTATTTTTATCATCAGGTTTTCAAGTGTTGATTTCTTCATCTATAAAATGTGATGATAATACCTGTTTGGGAGAAAAACCTAAGAAAGCGGATTTAAAGAGCTGGACACATTGGCATGTGTAATGCCTGGCAGTTCTTATTCCCCTCTCTTGTGTTGAACCTTATATTTAGCTAAACATTTAAGTAATCAGATATATCAGAGCTTTCTTATTTCTGAGGTGGACTTCCCCTAGCAAAATCAAGATACCATCCACATGTAAAATTTGACAGCAATAAAACATTTTTTGTACTTCATAATAATAATAGCAAAATACATTGGTCCATTTTTCAAACATTAATAACTGTTATATATTATGTACTGTGTTTAGTACTTGGGACACACACACACACACACACGCATGCATGCACACACAACACACACAGATGTAGTCTTTTTACCTAAAGGGCAGATAATATAGTGGACTTATTAAACTTTGGTGGTAATGAAAAGCTTTGTGGTTATATTACCTTCCAGTAGAATAATTCTAACCATCTAGGTACTATTCCTAAGTAGCTACCTAGTTGGGTTTGCTACAATGGATAAATACAATTCATTAGTCATTAACAGCAGCATTGATGTTAAACAATCATGCTAATATTTTTAAAGGATCATTTTCAAAAAAGAATCCAGTTCTACCACCACATCTTATTTACCTACAGGTTTCTTCCATTCAAAGTAGAAAGTTTAAACTGAAATGCAACCCAAATCTAAGGACACCAAGTTCCTCATGACTACATTAATGACTTGATTATAATTTGCTGTTATATGTAACATGGCAGTGGACACACTCATCATCAAATCCTTAGATGGACATTTCTTTGCCTGCAGGGACCATATTTTTTGGTTTTTGCAACTCAGACACATTATAAAGTCCATTTCTGTCCCATCAGAAGCCATAGACTTGGAGCAAATGGGCCCCCTAAATCCACCATGTGAGCTGAACAAACCAGGTGCAACATGGGAGGAAAGAGCACCACTCATGAGACTTGGGAACCCAGGCACAGCATCCCATTTCCATGGCTCCTATGGGACCAAAAATTATTTGTTAAAATTAAAGTACTAATTAAGAATCCACTGTGAACCCAAAAGCCTGGCTTATAGAAAGCTTATAGAGGGCACCACAGACGTTGAAGGCACTGTCTCTGACCTCAGAATTCAGTAAACTGCCCTCTGAGCAAGCACTCAATCGTAATCCTTCATTGTTATTACTGAGAATTGGGTGGGAGGAAGGAAAACCAGTTCCCTGGGGCATCAGGAAGGTTTAGTGGGCAATGCCATGTTTTCTGCTGCAGAAACCAATCCAAAAATTTCCTTCTTGGTTCAAACTGACATCACTAAATTAAGTATTTTAAATGTATGTTTTTGCTCAATTCCCTGTCAGCATTACCTTTTTAGCAAAAGACCCACTGCAGCCACTGGCAAGCTTTAGAAAATCAAATAAAAATGGAGAAATTGTTTTAGGTATAAAACTTTTGCTGCCAGATTCCTTCTACAAGATAAATAATTCAAATGAAATACATGACCAAAAAATCATGTGCTTTCTCTCATTTGAACAAATGTTTAACTAATTATCTGCAGATGTGCAGGAAAACCTGTACAAAATGAAAATTCACTCACTTGTTACCACTTTAGATATATATGCATCCTATGGCTCTCTTTTTGCATATTAAGGAATTTGATAAGTAAACATTTGACTTAAAAATATATCTAAATAAAACCCCATTAAAAATAAATGTCATATAAACCAAAATGTACATTTTAGCAGCCCATTCCCGAGCCACTATTAACCTCTATTGAGTGAAACTGAGCTGTCAGATTTGAAATAATCAGCATTCTCAGGTCTAAGTAGACTTTCTGAATATACAAAAAGGGAATAGTAGTAAAGAATATGTCTCTGTCCTAGAGAGGGGACTGTTAGGACTTGCATGAGAATGACAACAATGGCTATCTTTAAGCAGGGAAGAAAGGTTGGATTCTGGGTGATTTAAATTTTATTCCTTATAGGTTTCTGTTTTATAAGTTTTCAATAATGAGTGTGTGTTGGTTTTAAGACCAGAAAAAATAGTTATGATTTTAAATTATAGAAAAAGATAAATTAGGTATTTGTGAGAAAAATGTTTCACCTCATTTCCCTCAGTCATGACCTTATTATTATTATTATTATTATTATTGTTATTATTATTATTTTCTGAAATGGCTATCTGCTTTTAGCTCATTTCCCACCAAAAACTAAAATGTGTCTGAATTTTGAATTTGGCTGCTTAGTCTTAATAGCTTCATCTGTCAAATATATCCTAAATAACATAAGATTAATAGTACTTGACTTCAGAGCTGCTAACAAGAGCTGTTTGACCTTCAGATAATCTCTACCTAGCCCTGGCTGGTGTGGCTCAGTGGGTTGAGTGCTGGCCTGAGAACCAGAAGGTTGCTGGATCAATTCCCAGTTGGGGCACATGCCTTGGTTGCAGGCCAAGTCCCCAGTTGGGAGCACCAGAGAGGTGACCACACATTGATATTTCTCTCCCTCCCTCACTTTCTTCCTCCTGTCCCCATCTCTAAAAATAAATATATAAAATCTTAAAAAAAAAAAAAAAAAAATCCTTACCTTACTGGAAGCATGCTTACAAGCCAACAAGGAATTTTTCCTCTCATTCAGGGGCAAAGTTGACTTCTAGAAGGGCCATATATTCAAAGTATTTAATAAATTATTTCCTTTTATGGTATCATAAGTTTTGACATGTGCATCAGGCTAAAACTTAATCATAGGCTGATTTTGGCCCATGGCATTATAGATGTAAGTGATATATATGGTAATAATCCACCAAATCCCAAAACAAAAACTTTTAGATCAGTAGAAGACAAAACTTTGGTGGTCCTACTCAACTAGTGTAGATGTAATAGGAAGTGGGCGAAGATATATATATATTTGTGTATATATATATATGTATAATATATATCTCACACACACATACACAGTATTTTGACTCAACACAGTTTATCAGTTTCAGGGGAAATAAATTATTTGATAGTTAAATATCCAGTTGTGATCAATCCACAACCCTTGGCTGCATTTTCTTTCTCCACTTATGGCTAGATGCCTTTTGGCCATTTTGCTCTTTGGGAATATTTCCAGCTATGAGGTAGACTGGGGGAATAAAAAGGTGAATGTCAAATTAGTCATGTAGCTGTAGGGAAGGTCTAATGGGAAAAATAGTGAGAATTAGATTTGTGGGTTGTCAGCCTCAATAATTTCTTCCCTATACTTCTAAAATTGCCATGGATGATGGAGAATTGGTGTTACTGCTTAAATACCACCATTTCTAAGCCTGACTTGTTTTTATTGAGTATGTCATGAATATTCGTTGATATTCATAGTATAGCAGTTTCACAGTCATAATGTGTTTGTTCCAAAGGACCCTGTTTAGTTTTTACAGAGTCATTCTTGTGCTGTTTTCATTTTGCTGGTGGCCTGTGTTATACAAGAGTATATTTAGGATTTGGTACTTTGAGCACAGAAAATTTTCCATTTCAATCAAACCTTCTGAATTACAGAGAAAGCAATTTTGAAGTAACATGTACTAAATCTGTTATACTCAGAGAATAGCTTCACCTGAAAAAAAAGCAAGATCATTTAGGTAAGTTTTAAATTGTGATAGAAACTATAAATGTCATTTCTATTTTCCAAGCAAACTTCAACATACGCATTGGTAGTTTTCTTGCATATGATAGTAAGTATTGTCAGACCAGGAGAATCTTCTGCCTCACCGTGCAAACACTGAGTGGTGCTCTCAATCGATTCTGTCTATGCCCCTCAAAAAGCCCGGTATTGAATTACAAAAAGTACTAAGCCCTTCCCATAAGACAGCTGAAAACACATGTGGAATGTTTTATCCTACAATGTGGTTGCGATTTAATGGCACTGCCTAAAAGAAAATACAATTGTTAGACAAACCCTGCTCATTATTTTGTTTTGCCAGCAAACCCTGGCACATGCGTTTTACAGAAGTATAATGGAATTCATTACCACTGCGGGGCAAGCGAGTTGTCATTCAAGTCAGCTGTACTTTGGGTAGAATCCATGAGTAAAAGGTAAACTTTACAGTTTTTTTTTATATTAAAGAATAATTATCTCTTGAGTATAGTCAAGTGCAGTGAAAGTCAAGACCTGATTATTAAATACTAAACCAAAATAAAGAGAAGTAACCCTGAATCATATTTACATTATTGGCTCATACAATCATCCCAAATTTTCCATATAAATTGAAAAGCCATCACTAATCAATGCAGAGAGGGAAAAAAATGTTCTCAGTTTTTAGATACTTGAATTAGCTTGCTTTTATGATTATGTTTTAATGCAGTTAATATTTTAATGGAAATTTGAAGCCATTCTTATTCAAGATACACCTGGGCTTTGCCTAGGCTGTTTTGCATGCTCTCTCTCCAGCCCTCCCCCACTGCATTTCTCTCCCTGACTTGATAGAAAATTCTAAGTTTAGAAAATTCTAGCTAAATTATTTTTTCTTCTTTTTTCTTTATTTCATAGAACACAGCATTTTAGAACTAAAGTCAAACTTACATTTACATCAACCAGAAAAATATTTTTGAGAACCTGGGATTTTGGACCTCTTTCCAAGAAATAAAACTTTATAACATATTTTGGAAAAGCTGAGTTGTAGATATAGGACTTGAAAGTTACTAAATTAGAAAATTCTCAGAGTTTCTTACTGGCTTTTTCATGATGTATTTAGTAGACATTTATAATAACTTAGGAACAGAACTCGTTCGGCAGCCGTCCGTCTCGAGAGACGATGGTGTAGCTTCTTAAGAGTCTATCTGCACCGCCGAGAATGGTTGTGCAGTCCGACTCGGGAGTGACACGGTATCTGTCTCCTCCCGTGTTGAATCGACATCTTGCGATGACGCTGGAGTGTCCTCTCCAGTGAAGCTGAAGCTACAGAGCCTGGGCAGGGTGATATGGAGGGTCTGCTGTTGCCCATGCAGCAGACCCCCCCTCTCTTCGCAGCTGAAGGGTCCAAGGGAAAGACGGAGTCAATACAGCTTGGCTTCAGGTGCGCCGCAGGAGTTGCCGGTGTTGACTACAACGTCAAACCGCCTTAGGGACTCCGGCTCCGGATTTTCTGTCGGGGTTTACTCCCTTAGCCTTTCCCCTGAAGAGGTATGCCGCAAGGCAGCGGAGGTTTTTTGGAGTCAGAGTTTTCCTTCTCTAGAAACAGAACTACAATATCATTAATTCTGAGTTTTGTTTCTTTTCTTTATAATGTTCCCTTAGTTGTACGATGTTTTGGTCTTCTTTTGCTGTGTAATAAATTACCTCCCAATATGTAGTGGCATAAAACAGCAAACATTTATCATCTTATAGTTTCTATAAGTCAGCAGTTTGGAAGCCATGTAGCTGTGGGGACAGGGTGGTTCTGATGCAGGGTCTCTCAATAGTTGCAATCAAGATGTTAGATGGAGCTGCCTCATCTTAAGACTTGACTGAGGATGGAAGATCTGCTTCCAAATTCTGGCTGTTGGTAAGTGATTTCAGTTCCAATTGCCAGAGACCTCCATTCCTCACTATGTGGCTCTTTCCCAGAGGTTATTTGAATGGCCTTATGACATGGCAGATGACTTCCAGAGAAAATTAAGGAAATCCCCATTTCTTTTTTTCTCTTTTTCTCCTTTCCTCTCCCAGTCCATTCCAGGCCAGAGGTGAGCCACAGATGTACAGCTGCACTGCCATAGCAAGTGGTAGCACAGGTACCTAAAACCTTGACAAGTAATCTGTCTGGCCTGAGGACCTGTGAAAAGTGTCCCAGTGATTGAGGGATGGGGAGGGGAGAGGAGCTAAAACTCTGAGGGGAAAAAAAAATCATTTTTATTTTCAGAGAAAGGCAGCTGGAAAGTAAGGGGAAATCCATTGAAGGAGGGAGCTGGGGAAGCAGCTCTCCTAGCGGTGTGAGTTCGTTAGCCAATACAAGTCCTGGGCTTAATCCCACGAGTGGTTGCATGAGTAAAATAGACATGAAGCGTTACCAATGTTTTGAAAGCTCTGTTATCACATAAACTCCACCGTGTTTCAGACTGACCCGTGAATGAAAGACCCAAACCTTATAATAAATGGTTTAAGAATTTGAGTTCACATTGGAACCAGCCCTCGAAGAAAGCAACAAAGAACTTGCAGTCCAAGCTACGGGGGTGGATTTGCTGTTAAAACAATCAACATTCTCCTGAGGGTTTTAACGGGGCCTAGACTCTTAAAATATGTTTAAAGTGTCCACAATCGCATTCAAAAATTTCTAATCTTAAACTCAAATTAAATTTGTAGGGTAAATCCAACTCAGTCCTGATGTCACCTTTTTATTCTATACATTACTTGATTCAGGTTTTTGTTTAATTATCCATCGTTGTTCATAAGAAATGATGAGCTACACTTTTCTTATACTGTCCTTGTTGAGTTTAATGTCAAAGTTGTGTTAACTTTATAAAACAGGGGTGGTTTTCTCTCTTTCCTATATCTGTAATGTCTACAATTGGAATTATCTTTTCCTAGTAAAACCACCACGGTCTGATGTTTCCTTTGTGAGAAGATTTTTACAATCAATCGTATATTTTAAATAATTACATTATTTATGCTTTTTATTTAAATTTGACCTCATTTTGGTAACATTATGTAACATTTTATGTATAGTAGATTTCTATCTCCCTATGCTTGTGGTATATAAAATTATTAGTGTCAGCAAACGCTCTTGTTTTTTTTTTTAATTATTTTTAAATGTACATTAAGTAAAATTGACTTATATGATTTTCTGAGTTGTGACAAATGAACAGAGTTGCGTAACTGCCACCACCGTCTAGAACTGTTCCACTGCCCCCAAATTCCTTTATTCCACCCCGTTGTAGTCAACTCCCTGCCAGCCCTCATCGCATGCATTCCTACATGTTTGCCTTTTCCAGGATTTCATAAAATAGAAGCATACATAATTTTAGATTTGGTTTCATTTATTTATCATAATGCATTTGAGATTCATCCATGTTGTTGTATGTGTCAGTAGTTCATGCCTTCGTGTCACTGAGGAGTATATTCCACTACACGGATGTTCCACAGTTGGTTTATCCACTCACCAGTTGAAGGACTTTGGGGGCTGTTTCCAGTTTTGTTTGTTTTGTTCTGTTTTGTTTTTACAGTTCAGATTCCTTTGTTTTCAACAATTTTTAAATAATTTAGGCTTACAGAAGAGTTGCAAAGATATTACAGAGTCCCCATATATCCCTTACCCAGCTTCCTTTACATAAGAATGAGACACTCACTTATCAAAACTAAGAAACTAACATTGGAATGCAATACTATAAATGACAGATAGTATTCAGATGTTACCAGATTTTTCATGAATATCATTTTTCTGTTCCAGGATTCAGTCCAGGATACCGGTTTCATTTAGTCGTCACATCTCCTGAGTCTCTTCTTATCTGTGAGAGTTGTCAGTCTCTCCATGTCTTTCATGACCTTAATGTTTTTGAAGAATGCTCACCAGGTGTTTTATAGAATGTGTCTCAGTTTGGATTTGTCTGATGTTTTCTCATGGTTAGACTGAAGTTATGCACCTTTGAGAAGAATATCACAGAAACAAGCACCCTTTTCATCGTATCATACCAAGGTGTGCATGCTATCAACGTGACTTTAAACTGGTGATGTTAACCTTGTTCGTGTGATTAAGGTGGAGTCTGCCAGTTTTCTCCACTATAAAGTTACTCTATTTCCCTTTCCATTCTCTAGTCATCAGAAGTGAGATCCTAAGTCCAGAACATACTTAAGGGGAAGGGAATTAAGTTTCACCTCCTACAGAGAAAAAATTCGAAGAACTTGTGGACATATGATAAACCACCAAAGTATTAGTAAATATTTTCAGGAAGATTACAGGAGGCAATACAAATATCCTGTTTCTTGTTAAAGTCTCATCCTCTAAATTTAGCATTCATCAATGGAATTTGCCTGCAGCAATTATTGCTCTGGTGTTCTAATGGGAATTTTCTATTTCCCTTCTACATTTATTAATTAGGATTCTTTCCTAAGGGAGATTTGTATCTTCTTCAACATGTATTTACTTATGTAATCAGTTCTTTATATCAGCATCAGCTCATGGATATTTATTTTGTTCTTTGGCTTAACATACAATGCTATAATTTATTTTGTTGCTCAAAGTGTTCTAACTTTGATCATTCAGTGTTATATCAGGTTGACTTCTAGATCTTTTTGACATGCCCACACATTTTTTAAGTGCTTTTTTATTTTCTGGCACAAGATCATTCAGATTCACTTGGTATTCTTGCTATTCAAGTCCCAGAATCAGCCATTTCTTCAAAGAGCTTTGATTCCTTTTATTGGAGAATTGTATTTGGAAATGATGGGTCTGGATATTAGGTGTGCTTCTTGCTCCTGGAGTGTCACTTCTTCTAGGTTTTTTCAACAAACAGATAAAAAGAATACATTTAGAGAGAAGGGGGATAAGTAAGGGAAGGGTTTAGTCAAAGAACCCGTATAAATGACTCATGGACATGGACAACGGGGAGGAATATGATTGCGGGAGAGGGGATGGGTTGGGTGGTGGAGATAAATTGGGGGAAAAGGGCACAGCTGTAATTGAAAAACTAAAATAAAAAAATAAAAAAAAACTTTCATAAAAAAAAAGAAAGAATACATTTATGTGATGTCATTAATTTAAAGTTCAAAAACAAGCAAAACTATTCAGCACAGAAGTTGTAACTGATTGCCTTTCAGGAGCGGGGAGAGGGTGATCACAGAGAATACAAGAAAGACATCTGTGATGCTGATAATGTTCCTGATTTGGATGGTGGTCTCATGGATGCTTTCACTTCATGAGTTGTACACTTTGGAGTTTTAGACATTTTTGTATGTGTTTTATATCTTAATATAAAAGTTTATATTTAAAAAGATACACAAAATGCATTTACACCTTTGGCAAACCTGAAAGTAAAAGGCTAACAATACCATATCCCAGAGAGGATATGAAGCATTAGGTAGGATTCCTCATGCACTGCTGATAAGTAAATACAACAGCACTGTTTATCATAATCTACTAGAACTGGACATAGACACACCCCGTAACCCAACACTTATACCTGAGAACATATAGGGAAAAAAGAAGGAAGCAAAGAAGATATGTGCATATGAACAATGCATAAGAATGTTCATAGCAGCATTTTTTAATAATAACCCAAAATTGGAAACAACCCAAATGCCCCCTCAATAATATAATGAATAAATAAATTGTGATATAACTACATAGTAGAATAATATTCTGTAATGAAAATAAACAAACTATAGATAATCACAGCCACGTGGACAAAATTCACAAGGTAATACCAAAGTGGAAAAGTCATATAAAAGATTATAGTCAAATGATTATTTATTCAAAGTGTAAAGCAGGCATAAATGATGGTTACAGAAGTCAAGATAATGGGTACATTTGGGGATAATGGGAAAGGCTGTGGTAAGGAGAAGAATGACAAGATTTATAGGGTGTGGACAATCTTTCTGATTAGATGGTAATTATAAATATTAGCTTTCTGATAATCCATTAAGCTTTACACATTAGTTTGTGCATGTATTAGTTACCTAGCGATACTACAGAAATTTATTATCTTTTAGTTCTAGAGGTTAGAAATCTGAAATCAAGGTGTTGGCAGGTCTGTACTTCCTCCAGAGCCTCTAGGGCAAAATGCTTTCCTTGACTCTTCCGGTTTCTGGTGTCTGTCAGCATTCCTTGGCTTAAGTCCACATTGCTCCATCTCTGCAGATGAAGTGAATCTTTAGACATTTAAGTAGAAATATAAAATGAGCAGTTGAATATGTGAGCCTGAGACTCAGGGGAGAGACATGGGATGGAGATTCAAACTGTTAATTATCAGCAATAATGGAGGCCATCTCTCAGTGAAGGTGTAGGGAGACCAGACAAGAGCACTTAGAACAAAGCCTTGTATAACAAACAATTTAGAGGTTCAAGGGATATATTGAGATAGTGACCTGTTACACATCACATTTTTGACTTTTGCATTGAGATCTTATATTCTACTACACTGGCTCTTATTAATTCTAGAATTTTTCGGAGTCTGTTGTATTTTCTCTGTAGATAACAAGCTCTTTCCTATGAAGTTCCTCATCTTTTTTCTAGAATCACTCTTCTCTTAGATTTTCATGTGTCTATATCTTTCTCATGCTTTTGGTTGAAGTTTAAGTGCCACATCCTCAGAGGGCCTCCCCACACCATTTATCTAAAACACATTTTTAAGCTATCCCTATATATGGTAATATCTCAATTTTTTTATTGCATTTATTCTACTCCTCAATTTTTCTTTATTATTGCCTACTCCTCTACCCCCACTTGACTAGAAACTGCTCAAGGGAAGAATCATATGAGTTTTATTCACCTGTATTACAGTGTCTAACAAAGGGCTTCATATATTGTAGGAACCCAATAAGTAGCAGTTGAATAAAGGTACCTATCTGAAACACTGCATGTGACAAATATAAAATGTGTGCAAATATTCATAATATATGGCAAAATTATAAAGACATAAAATAGAATAACATATAACATGAGGTCCTATTATAAAAACAAACAAATTTTAAAAAGAGAAAGGTAATTCACTAAAATCTCAACCATATTTATTTTGCTGAGAATATAGCAAAAAATTCTTTTGTTTCACTTTTTAATTTTTAAATATTTATTTTTAATTATATTTTATTGTTTATGCTATTGCAGTTGTCCCAATTTTTCCCCTTTGTCTGCACCTAGCACCCCACACTTCCTCAGGCAACCCCCACACCATTGTTCATGTCCAGTAGTCATGCATATAAGTTCTTTGGCTGCTCTATTGCCTATACTGTACTTTACATCCCTATGGCTATTCTGTGACTACCAATTTGTACTTCTTAATCCCGTCAACTCTTCATCCATTCCCCCACAACCACCTCCCATCTGGCAACCATCAAAATGCTCTCCATATCCACGATTCTGTCTCTGTTCTTGTTTGCTTAGTTTGTTTTTTAGATTCAATTGTTGATAGATATGTATTTATTGCCATTTTATTGTTTATAATTTTGATCTTCTCCTTAAATAAGACCCTTTAACATTTCATATGATAATGGTTTGGTGATGATGAAATCCTTTAGTTTTTCTCTTGTCTAGGAATGTCTTTATCTGCCCTTCAGTTCTAAATGGTAGCTTTACTGGGTAGAGCAATCTTGTCTGTAGGTCCCTGCTTTTCATGACTTTGAATATTTCTTGCCAATTCCTTCTAGCAAAGTTTCTTTTGAGAAATAAGTTGACAGTCTTATGGGAACTCCCCTGTAGGTAACTAACTTCTTTTCTCTTGCTGCTTTTAAGATTCTCTGTTTATCTTTAACCTTTGGCATTTTAATTATGACATGTCTTGAAGTGGGTCTCTTTGCATCCATCTTGTTGGGGACTCTCTGTGCTTCCTGGACTTGTGGTCTATTTCTTTCATCAAATTAGGGAAGTTTTCTTTCATTATTTTTGCAAATAGATTTCCAATTTCATGCTCTTTCTCTTCTCCTTCTGGCACTCCTATGATGCAAATGTTGGACCTCTTGAAGTCCCAGAGACTGCTTATACCATCCTCATTTGTTTATATTCTTTTTTTTTCTTGTTGTTCTGATTGGTTGTTTTTTGCTTCTTTATGTTCCAAATCACTGATTTGATTTTCTGCTTCATCCACTCTACTGCTGTTTCCCTGTAAATTGTTATTTCAATTAGTGTATCCTTCATTTCTGACTGTACCTTTTTTATGCTGTTGAAGTCCTCACTATGTTCCTTGAGCATCCTTATAACCAGTGTTTTGAACTCCGCATTTGATATATTGTTTATCTCCAATTTGTTTAATTCTTATTCTGGATATTTGATCTGTTCTTTCATTTGGGCCATGTTTCTTTGTCTCCTCATTTTGGCAGCCTCCCTATTTTTGTTTCTATGTATTAGGTAGAGCTACAATGACTCCCTGTCTTGGTAGCATGGCCTAATGTAGTAGGTGTCTTATAGGGTCCAGTGGTACAGCCTCCCCTGTCATACCAGCTGTGTACTCAAGGTGTGCCCTCTGTGTGGATTGAGTATACCCTCCTTTTGTATTGAGCCTTGATTGTTGTTGGGAGGTCAATAGGAGGGATTTACCAAGGCCAGTTATCTTTAGGGACTTGTTGTGACCACTGACCACCAACCTCCACCCTCCTTGGAGAATCAGCTGTGCAGGGGCAGGGGTGATTTGCTCAGGTATGGTTTGTAGCTGTCTACTTGGTATACAGGCTCTGGTGTTTCCTGAGTGGTTCAGGCCAAGGTCAACCCCACCTGTGTTCTGCCCATGGCCACCCTGCATGAGCTACAAAGCAATATACAGAGGGCTGGTACTTGTGCTGGGCTTGGAGGTTCCCTGGTGAAGCCAATCTGTGAACCTCAGCTGGCTGCTGCTAGGGTCACTTAGCAAGAGATAGAGGGGGCTAGGGGTTCTCTGAGGCTGGCTGTTGCTTGTTTGAAGGAATTTAGGAAGTTGTGAAGCATGAGCCAAGACCAGCCATCATATGGAAAATCTTGTGTGGACTTGTTAGTTGGGTGTGACATAGCCTCAGAGGATCATCAGGGTGGGGCAGACACTGTTAGGTTGATGGAGTCTCAGATATGACACCCATCTGCCTGCTCTGTGACTCTGTTTGGGGAGTGTTCAGAAAAGGAGCAGTGGCTTCTGCCTACCTTTCTGTCTGGGAGAAAGCTGTCCCCCAGCTCTCATGTTGGTATCAGATACTTCAGTTTCTCCCTGTGTGCCTCTGGTGCCTTTGAACTTTCTACCCCAAAGCTGGAGCTCAGAGGGAGTGAGTCTGTGTAAGTCTATGTGTGGGGTCTTTAAAAACTGCTTGGTACTCCAGAAGTTTCTTCTACTGAATCAATCCCCACTGGTTTTTGCAGCCAGAATTTGTGGGGACTTATCTTCCTGGCACCAGAACCCTGGGCTGGGAGGCCTGGTATGGGGCTGGGACTCCTCGCTCCCGAGATGTCCCTCCCAAGTTTTTATTCACCACCTGTGGGTATGGGACTAGTCAGTTTAGCATGTTTGTATTTCTGCCCCTTCTACCAGTCTGGACAGCTGTGGTTTCTTTAATTCTGTAGTTGTTGGACTTCCATTCAACTTGATTTCTGGTGGTTCTGAATGATGGTTGTTCTATAGCTTAGTTGTAATTTTGATGTGGTCGTATGAGGAGGTGAGCCATGTTTACCTACATTTCCATCTTGACATGAATTATCCCTTATTTTATTTTTATATAATTATATATTCAGCACTTCAACAATAAAGAGATTAGTTTTTAAAACTCAAGCAACAATAAATATATGTCTACATACATGGCCATTTAGGTGTGATCTCGGGATAAAGGTAATAATTGGTCATTTATCATGTTCTTGTCATTAGATAACCCCTCTAAGCAAAGACTTTGTTTTTTCATGATATAATGCATTCTGTGGAATGCACAGTGCCTAGTATAGACTACAAATTTCCCCAAAGCCGGTAATTATGGCATCGGAGAGGAGGATGAAAATTACCTTCCATGTAACAATTTATAGGTCAATGGGCCTGTTTCCAGGCTCTGAGATCACTGATGTTGTTAGAAAGTGTCATATTTGTGAGCTATATCTTTAGAATTCTCAGATCCCAGTAAAAAATATGCTTGGTCCTAACAAGGAAAACTCTGTTTTGTGTTTTTACTTTAGGGGAAGATTGTTTAAGCTTGCTGCTGATTGGTGAGTTGTTCTGTGTACATGTCCATGAGGTTAGTCAGGAGTTCCTTATATATATTTTATCTATTATTGTGTGTGTTATTATACACGCAGTGCATTATATGTTGTTTTATATATTGTATCTGATAAGTGGAGAATTTAGCTTTTAAGTAGTGAGTAGTTCTATTTTGTCTCAGTTTTGGTCCTTACAATAAATAGAATTAAAAATATAAAAGAGTATGACATTAACTTTTTAAAAAGTCATATAAAGTTTTGTGTTTCACATTAACCAGAAAAAAAACAAAACAAAACTGGTTTTAAATATATGTAACAGTCACCCAGTTTCCAGCCATTTTCTCCATTAAGACTTGGAGTGCTTTTGTCCTAGCTTACAAATGACCAACATCCTACCTCCTTCTGGTATGGTATTTAATTCCTGTACAGGAAAGAAAGTTGATCTATGATTCTTTTAGCATCAGCTCTTTCAACTCGCTCAGTCTCTGCAACTAGGTTTGCTTTGATCAGGTCTACTTGATGTGGAAAATTCTTGTTGCTCTGTATTTGCAGATGTGACTTTCCTAACTTAAATCAGGGTTAGCAGAAAAATAAGGCATCTGATAGTTTCAAGATTATTTGCCTGAGAGCTCAGGTGTTGGGAGATTATAAGAAATTAAAATATCTCTTCTTAAATATTTGACTAGTGTTGCTCTTGATATTTTTTGGTAATACTAATGTTCCCTGAGATTATATCAGCTTTGGTAAGATAAAATAAAGGCCTTTCATATTTTATCTTACCAAAGCTGTCTCCATGACTTCATCCTACTGCTTAAACTCTTTTTTCCATATCACACTTTTTTAAAGTCCCTAAGGATGGGCATTGGCTGTGCTTTTACCTTTCAGGATTTGCCATTCTTTTCAAATGCAAAATAATTTATTCTTACTGAGCACTGGAATTTGTTAAGTCTTCTCATGATGGTCAGAAGTAAGCTCTACCTTTCCTAAATGTAAAATTCCAACAAGAAGGAAAATGACATTTACTTGTGTACTGTAGAATTTTAAATTATCTGTCCAGTTAGTCATCCTTTAAGCACTATGTCAGGATCTTGACAATGCTGGAATATGTCACTCTGGATTCGGGCAAGATTCCCACAGAATACTGCACAAAGAAACTCCAAGTACAAAATCACTGTGATCTCTCCAGTGAGTCACTTTTCACTGCTGAAGCTAAATCTCTTAAAGCATATGTGGCCATTTAATTCTGGATTTTGAAGTGAAATAAAACCCTCAACCTTTTTCTTCTTTTGTTTGATGTGATCACAGTTTAATGTGATCCAGATCATGTCTCTGTGACAAAGGGTGCAGTGGGAATGCTTAGCTCTAAAGCAGGAGTAGGCAAGGATAGTCACCCAACCCACTGCCTATTTTTGTGTGGTCTGTAAGCCAGGGGTGTTTTATATGTTTTTAAATGGGAGGCAAAATCAGAAAGATAATATCTTGTGATATATTAAATTTACATGAAATTCAAATTTCAGTGATTATAAATAAAGTTTGATTGGAACATGGCCATGCTCATTCATTTACATGTTGTCTATGGTTGCTTTCATTCAAGTGACAGGATTAGGTACTTGTGATAGAAGACTTTATGGCCCCCAGTGCAGAACATATTCATGATTTGGATCTTTGCAGAAAAAGTTTGTTGGCTCTGATCTAAAATATAGACTTCCCGCTACACTGTTGCATGCAGTTCTCTGACTGCATTCATTAAAACCTCTGTTGGGAGAGTGGAGAAGCAAAGTAACTCCTCTGTGATGATTGGTGGTCTTTGGAAAACAAATCTTTGTTCCTTTATAATTTCCTAACACATCGATAGCTTATTTCAAGAGATGTATGTCTAATATATATTACAATCATGTTCAGTGACTTAAAATAACAATGAGAATTAAAAGGAAAACTTCTATAGTTTTTTGAATTATGATGTAAAAAAAAAGTCCTAAAAAACTCAAGACACCTCACCCCTAAGAAACTTCTTCATTTATTCTATCTGTACTTAATTCTATAATGTACTTGAAAATGCATCACACACACACACACACACACACACACACACAGGTCCAGAAAGTATCCAGCCACATAATATGAAAAACAAGAGACGTTTATTGAAGAAGATAAAAGATACAAGAAATGTTGTACAATGGACAATGACACCTCAGTCCCCTTCCAAGTAGACACCTTGGGACCTCACACAGTTCTACCAGCATCCCTTTCACTGTTTAAAACATTTTTAAAAATCCTTTGTTGGAATCGCCATCAGCTGCCCTGTTGTATTTTCCTGATTCTCACTGACAGTCTGAAATATCTTCCCTTTCAAAGGTGATTTTAGTTTTGGGAAAACCCAGTAGTTTTTGGAATCCCCAGATCAGCTTCTAGTTCATGCGCTGTCAGTCGCTGATCTTCGTTGATTGCCGCCCGCACACGTTCAACATTCTCAGGTGTTCTGCTTGTTGCAGACCTTCCAGAACACGGATCACTTTCAACAGACTCTTAACCATCTTTGAAGCATTTGTGCCACACTTTTATTTGCACTGAACTCATTGCATCATCCCCTAAAGTCTTCTGAGTCATTCGAACAGTTTCCACTGAGGAATGTTCAAGCTTAACGCAAAATCTGATGCAGATTTGTTGCTCTACTTGCTCAGTCATTTTGAACACGATGGCCACACAGTACACGTCATTACCCAACAGCATCTGCTACTCGCACTGACTAGTAAGGTGAAGCTGTCATTGTTCATGTATGTACATTCCAGCCCACTCTCCTTGGCTGCCAGGTTACACTCATGTCATGCAAACCATTCAGGTTATATTAGCAATGGCTGGATTTTTTTCGAACAGACCTCATGCTTTGTGTGTGTTTGTGTGTGTGTAACATAAAGCTTTCATGAAATAAAAAGGCTTTATTTTTACTTTTCTCTATCAGCAGAGTGGTGGGATTTTAAAAAAAATCATTGTATTTTGGTATAAGGCAGGAATGGGCAAAGTCTAATATAATGCAGAATTAAAGCATCATGTGACAAGGATGTGATTCTCTAGACCAGTGATCTCCAGCCTTTTTGAGACCAGGGGTCAGTTTCATGGAAGACAATTTTTCCATGGACTGGGGGGAAGGGGAAAGGTTTTGGGTGGTTTGGGGATGATTTAAGCACATTACATTCAAGCTCAACTCCTGCTGTGCAGCCTAGTCCCTAACAGGCCCTGACTCAGGCCAGTCTGTGGCCTGGAGGTTGTGGACCCCTGCTCTAGGCCTTACCTTACCTAAAAGTGCTACCGCATGTGTCAGGCCAACAAAGCATCCTACCCCTTGTGCTCTGGAGCTCACTTCCTCTTCCTGTCTTAGGTTTCTTGCTTGATCCATTACCTCAGAATACACCAGTGATATGGAAACATTCATATTCTGGCCAATAGCCTATCCAGACACTGTGCATCTTCTACCCATAATTATGGTCTTGGATTTCTTCACTCCTCTTCCCACTGGGTGACCTCAAAACCATCTCAAAGTTGGTTTTTCTCTAAAATCAACATCTAGGGTGTTCAGTGAGTTGACTGTACATAGTGCACTGAAATTCTTCCCATGTGCTGATAGCTCCAGCCCACACTCTGCATGTTCTTGAAAGTGCTCTTGAAATTCTACCTACATTGTACCACCACCTTTTCACATATAGGACAGTCACCTTGGGATAGCCTCTGAGACTTCATCTCAAGGTAACTGAACGGGTTCCCAGATCTCTTAGCTTATCTCCTGCCCATGCTTAAAAAAAAAAAAATCATGATTTCTGCAAATGTTCACCACTTGTGGCCTTTGATACAGTCAGCATTGTTACAAAAGCAACATGTAGCACTTACACTGACCAGAGTGTGATATTCAAGTCAGCAGGGCTTCCCTCCAGACATCTGTTTCTAAACTCTTAACAACTATGGCTACTTGGCCATTGTCACACTGCTTCTGTCTTGACCTTCTCTCAGGTTCTCATTTTTATCTGCTTCAGCCCTGCTTTTCCCAGGATCCTTGGAAGTCATCAACCAGAATGTAAATGTCCATTATTACTCTTTTATTTCCTATATACATTTTGAAAAGTTCTGGTTGCTAAGTGCCTTTTTATTTCTACTATTTTTCTTTACTTTACCTTTCTTTACAAATTAAATTAATTTGTCATCTTGAGACTAGACTATGCCATTGGCTCCTAAGTAGGTTTTCTAGTTTCCGTAATCTGGAGCCCATTGAGTCATAAGAAGACCATGCATTGGCTTCAAATTGTCTCTAACGTCTCCAAAATTGTGCTCATACATGGTGTTCTGAGTAAAGAATTAAAAGATTTGGAATACAAATTGTTTATTGTTTGGAATGTGAATTGTTTATTGATATAGTGCCTTAGGGCCTGTAGTTTGACTTTGGTTGGCTGAGATGCGATTATATTGGAGGGGGGCTGATATTGACTGATATCATTCTACCTTGTTTCTCTGCAATATTCTCTTCAGAGCACTCATCATTTGCCCTAGTAGGCTGGGACTTCATGAAAGGGGTGGCCAGAATTTTAGGTCTAGTTCACAGCAGTTGGAATCACTAAGTGAATGACTTGGTTGTTTTATTAATTGATCAATTTGGAATGAAAATTATGGGGCTGGGAGCTAGTAATGATTGTACCTGATTTTAAAAGCTATGTAACAACTTCGACATCTATTTATCTGTTAACATTCATATGAGTGAGTTATAAATCTATGGTTTGTTATGATTTGTAAATGCTTGAATTTGGTTTGTTGGTGTTAAATGCTCTGACTTGGGGGAGAGATGAAAAGTGGCATGGTTGATGTGTTAAAGATGAGTAAGAGGTATGTCAATATCAGAAAGGTATCAATGTCAATGACACAGATGAGGGAAGAAATAAATTCCCATGGATGATGTAAAAGGTAAAGGAGATGGATACTTATTGTCATGTTTACTAGAAAAATATGACACCTGTATATTTCCTGGTGTTTTTGTTTAGGAAAAGACTTTAGTAAAAAGGAGAGAAGAGTGATTTAGAGAAAACTATTAGGAAAATTATAGTGAGAGATAATTAAAATGACAAGCCATGCTGAAAGTGTAGGTGAATGACCAGAGTCCTGTTGAGGACTTAAGATTAACTCCAAATTTCCATTCCCAGCTGTGAGATCTTGGCAAATCCTATGGCTCATCAACCTCAACTTCTTTCTCTATAAAATAGTTACAGTTATTGGATTTGAAATATTTTTAATAAACATTAAATAAGGCCACATTCAAACATGAAAGTGATTTGTAAACCACAAGAATCTGTAGAAACAAATTGCATTATTAAGTAATGTTAGAAAAGGGAATGGTCATCTTTAATCTTTGGTGGACCCTTCAAATTTTATAATAGTGAAAATGTAAACAAGCTGAGAAATAATAAGGCTTACGAACGAGGCTTCACAGTTTTAAGGTAATTCAGTACTGTATTTTGTCTCTGAATCATTTAACACCCTTTATTTTCAGCAGTATCACCTGAAAAATGGTTATAATTTTAGCATCTACCTCAGAAGAATATTTTTGAGAATTAAACAACATATATTAAACCTTTGGCACATACATAAGCTAACTATAAAAGCAATTATAGACTTTATTATATTAAATAAGACAATTTGAACTAGAATTAGTCACAACTTGCCTTTCAAATTTTTAAGAATACTGGCAGATTAAATGAAAAGTAAAAAGGACACAGAGAACTCATGCACAAAGCAGTTGTAGAAATTCTTCTAATAAAAAGTCTTAAAACAAGCAAACATTCCTAACAAGAGTTTTTTTGAAACTGACAGCAAAAAATGACCCTGGGTAACAATCCTTGGAAAATGAGGAGTATAACATATCACATTCTTTTTTCTATAGATCATTCTAGCAGGAGTCTGAGGTCCAGACCTTGGTTAGAAACTGACTGATGAATATGAAGCCATGAGATTGGTTGCCAGAGAGCTTTGAAAGAAAAACTAGATGCTGAGGACCCACAAATATGTCATATTTCCAAAGTAAGCATCCAAGTTTGGATATCACATGTAAATTTTTTACTTAAAACCATGTCAGCTGTGCAGAGCTAAAGAACATGTTCTTATCGTGCATGCTTCTAGAGTTACTTGTAACCCAGAGTCCCTGATTCTATAATTCTAGCCTGGTAACCAATGTACATATCACTGACTCTAAATCCCTTGCATGCCCAGCCACTGGAGCTGAGATGGAGCTGAGACATTCCCAGGGTTCCACTCAGTGAGGCAGCCGCAGTTTTGTGGTGAAATGGTTGGGTTTCTGGGCTGAGCTGCCTGGGTTTGAATCCACTTGGCTTCTCTACCTACAAGCTTCAGTGACCTGGTATGAGTCACTTACCTTTATGTGCCTCCCATGTAAAATGGAAATGACATGAATATTCTCCTGTTAGGGGTTTTGGTGATATAAGGTTGAAATGAGCTGGTATTTGTGAAGTGCTTTTTAATAATATTGCACAGAGTAAAGCCTCAGTAAATATGAGCTGTTTTCATGATAAGAAGTTAGTTCCCTAAACCAGTAATTCTCAAAATGTAGCTGCACAGGTATCATTGTGGAGACTTGTTAATGCATGGACCCCTAAGCCTACCCCTGCAATTTCTGATTCAGAGGGTCTGGGATGGAGCCAGAGAATTTATATTTTGAACAAAGTCTAGGGTGATGCTGATGCTTCTGGTCCCGGGACCACACCTTGAGAACCAAATTCATTCCAAATTTTCATCAAAAGCTTAAATACAGTGTTACTAGAGGGAGTGGCAGGTCATTTTATTTATATTAATTCAGAGTTAGGAGTCAATATATGGGGAGCCCTGTCTACAACTGCATGAGCACTGAGTTGCTAAGGGCAATTTTGGAGGTTGAGTTTGTGGACAGTGGGGGTGGAGATGAGGGAGGGAAATGCAACCCAACATAAGTAATAGCATTTATATTCAGTTCTCTGATAACTCCTTTCTTAAGATAGGTTTCTCTAGTAGGGCCTAACAGAAAATCCAAACTGCAGGCATCACAGGTGTTCGTGGCTAACTCAACCTTCAGAAAGAACTTCAGGAAAGTTAGAAAGAACTTATAAAAGTCAACAACAAAAAAGCAGACAACCCAATTAAAAAATGGGCAAAAGGCCTGAATAGATGTTTCTCCAAAGAGGACTTACAGACCGTCAATAGACATATGAAAAGATGCTCAATTCACTCATTATCAGAGAAATGAAAATTAAAACCACAATGAGATATCACCTTACACCTGTCAAAATGACTATCATAAGCACATCACCAAATAACAAATGCTGGTGAAGATGTGAATAAAGGGGAACCCTCATGCACTGTTGGCGGGCATGCAGATTGGTGCAGTCACTGTGAAAAGCAGTATGGAGTTAGCTCAAAAATTAAAAGTGAACCAGCTGTTCCACTTCTGGGAATTTATCTGAAGAAACCCAAAACACTAATTTGAAAGAATATATGTACCCTATGTTCACTGCAGTGTTATTTACAATAAATAGCCAAGACTTGGAAGCCCAAGTACCCATCACTCGGTGAGTGGATAAAAAACTGTGGTACATTTACACAATGGAGTACTCCTTGGCCGCTTAAAAATAAACAACAACAAAAACCCTTACCTTTTGCAACAGCAGTAGACCTGGACAGTATTACGCTAACTGAAGTAAGTCAGTCGGGGAAAAACAAATACCATATGATCTTACTGATATTTGGTATCTAATGAACAAAAAGTAACAAAATAGAAACAGACTCACAGAGAACAGACTGACAGCTGTCAGAGGAGAGGATGGTGAAAAAGGTTAAGGGATTAAGCAACATAGAACTCACAGACAACATTATGATGATTAGCAGAGGGAAACGGGGTGGGGGGGTTGAGGAGGGTAAAGGGGAATAAATAGCAATGGAAGGAGACTTCCTTTGGAGTGGTAAACACAATACGATATACAGTGATGTGTTTTAGAATTGTACACCTGAAACAATGTCACTCCAATAAGTTCAATAAAAAAGCTTCGGGATGCCACAGAGCTGAGGACCGTCGGTGGTGATTAAAGCAACCTTTAACCCAAATGACACTGCTGTCAACAGGTGGAGGGGGACAACGTGGGTATAAACGCGCCACCCCTGAAACTGCCCTGCCCACCAGCAGGTAATCCCGGGCATTGGAAATCGAGACGGAAAAGCCGCAGAGGCAAACGGGCGACCGGCGCGCTTTGAGAAGTCAAGAGCTTGAGGGTCCCTTATTACTCATCCCAGTGCAGCGAGCCCCAGCGGTGTTCCCAGATACCCAAGTCAACGTCACCCCACTGCAGCCCCGCCTTCTTTCCCTCCGCCCGGGAAGAGCCCTGCGACCCGAGCCCGAGCCCGAGTCCGGGCGGCTGGGCTGAGCTGTGGACACTGCGGGCGGCGTGAGCCCATTGGTCACCTGGGCAGCGGTGAGCGGCTCCGCCATCCCTTCCCGGGAACGGGACAGGCAGGCCTGTGAGGGGCTTGGAGTGGGAACGCAGAGGGCGCGCTGCCCAGCGGGGTGGAGGGTGAGGGTCAGGGGGGTGGGAGGAAGCACCGAGAGGGGAAAAGGGATAAAAAAATAGGACAAAGTCACTTTTTTCAGTGATTGATGCCTCGCAAGAGACTCACTTTAAGTAAAGATTTATCAGTAGGTGGGGATCCTTCTTGCTTCACCTATGGAAGATTGGTAAAAAAAAAAAAAAAAAAAAAAAAACCACAGAAAACAAACAAACCAAAAAAAAAAACAAATGGAGGACAAAAGTCCTGGGACCTGGGGGTAAAATAGAGTGATATAAATACTTATATTTAAATGACAGCTTTAAGGGAAGAGAAAGGAAATTTTAAAACCTCCACTTTGTCTTTTGTTTCTGTACCAACAGCTATAGGAAAGGAACCGGTTACAGCCTCTGAAGTTGTGGGAGTGCCTCCAGGTCTCTCTCCCCAGCTTTGCTCCTGAGCTGCAAGCCAGAAAGACTAAGCCACAACTAGCTCACTTTGGGAGCAAACCTCACTCAGGTTTGGATGCAATTCTCCATTTCCTAGGAAGACTTTCTGTCCCTCCCTGTGTCAGGAGAGGATTCAAGACCAGCAAAGAGCTCAGGTATTGTCAATTTCTGTTTCATTACATATGGTTTCAGTTGAAGTTTGTGGATCCACTATTCATGTTCCTTTAGGGTTTTCTCTTTTAAATAGTTCTTATGTGGGCGCATTCACTTCTGTTTTCTAGCTGAACAAGAGAATTACCTGTAGCCTGCTGTTCCTTTCTATGCTCTTCTGAGGAAAAGAAGATGGAAATGTTGTCTCCCATAAGACACAGTTATTTAAGACTTTCATAATCGGATGGTCACAGTCACAAAAGTGGCAGTGTGGTTAATTTTAAATTAAATTTTAATTTGGGCTACATTCTAATAATAAGTCCATCATCTTTATATCTATAGGAGGATACAAGTAATTCAACATCCATGTTGTTTCTAGCGTAGTTTATGGTCGAAGGATGGTTGCTGGCAGAATCCAGAAGAAATCATTCTATTTTATCAAATATTGAGATTTTAACTTATAAAGGTCACATTTCTTAGAAAAGCATAATAAAGATTTTTACTGCAATCCTGTATGTTCTGAATTTCAAGAGAAAGGTTTGGACTCCTGGGCTGGCCCCACATGTGGGTTACAGATAACAACAAGCTGAGCATATTTCTCCCCTGCTAATGCTCTCCCACCCCATGGCTGGCATGAGGAGAAGGGACCAGGGAGACAGGCAGAGGGATATTCCAAGCAGAGCAGAAGCAGACAGCATCATGCCTGCGAGGGGTCGGTGTGGCCGCTGCAGCGCAAGTGCGAGGCACAGGCCCTCCCAGCAGTTGCTGTTGTAATGGTCATTGTTTGGGTGGGAAATGTGCGGGATGCCCTTTTTTTCTTTTTTCAGCAAGGGGTTTAAGGACATATTGGAAAGGGATTTATTCAGTCTTTCAGCGGATTATTACAGGTCATAAAAATGTTTTTGAAGAAGGGTTAATAAAATGAAAACACAAATACACAAAGGGCAAAAGTAGGTTTACAGTTGTTCATATGGAAAATAATACAATAATTAAATAATAGAAGAGTAAACTGTATTTCACATACTCACAACTATAAGCTTACTTTTGCCACACCCTGTTATACATTTAATGATAAAAAATGTTACAAAATTTAGCTTCATACACATACATATACATAGAAACATATACAATATATATAAGACTGGAAGGTATACAGCAAACTTTTAATGATTATATTTGGGTGGTGGGATTATAAATAATTTTAATTTTTTTCTATGTCTTTATAGCTTCCAAATTTTCTATCATGCATATGTATTAGTTTTATAACCAGTTTTTTAAAGTTAGTCTAAAAGAACTAGTGTATAAACTAGAAACTAAGCCTTATGTTTTTCAGTTGTCACAATATCTTTATTATTGTCTTACTTTTCTCCTTTTAATGACTCCCTAAGTAAGAGGGTTTTCTGCTTTTTATGAACAAGTGAAACGCTATGAAGGAATTTTCATAATAGTAAATACCCCACATGATCACAAAGCCCCAAGTGAGGCCAGCACACACTATGGCTTTGTACAGAGTAAGTTTTACTATAAAAGTTGTAAACAAAATTGGCCACTTATGACCCTTCAGGAAGGCCTTCAAGATCAGCAGAGATACTCTGTGTGGCTGTACTGGGACTTTGCTCAAACCGTAGTTATAACTCCAAGTTGTGATTTTTTTTTTTTTTTTCCAGAATGAAAGTGAAAAGCAAAAGAATCACCTGCTTGGTGGTGTCCCTCACTGTGATCTGCCTGGTGGCCAGCCCCAGGGGCAGCGCCTGCCCTCGCCGCTGTGCCTGCTATGTGCCTACAGAGGTGCACTGCACATTTCGGTACCTGACCTCCATCCCAGACAGCATCCCACCCAATGTGGAACGTATCAATTTAGGGTGCGTGGGCTTTCATCCTGTCTCCTTCTCAAGAAGGGACTGTCCCCTAAACACTTATGACTTTGGGAGATTAACCACACTTGTAATAAACTTTCTCTTCTGAAATGAGCACATGAGGATCTTAAGCTTGTTAGCGCAATAAGAAAATTTAACTCATAAACTTTTATTAGGAGAAAGTGCTTTTGGAACCTGAAGTCACTCTTGGTAGGTGGGGAGGACCATGACTATTGAAAAGCTTTATTCTGACTGCATTTGTGCTGCAGAGTAAAATAGCTCTTGTTAAGAATTAGGATTATGATATACCAGTGAGAGATAACATGACAGCTAGGAGTATCCTCCTATATGTAAAAGATATGTGTAAAAATTGGGCTGAATTCTTTTTGAAGGCCGTTGGGCTTTTTGCCATACAAACTGACTTATTTAAAAAGCTTTTTAAAATGTATACCTAATGAAATCTACCAAGAGGTGACTAGATTTTAAAACTACATTAAAAAAAAAACTGTGTAAACATATGTGTATTTGAACTTAATATCATTTATTTGACATTAGTGAGCACCTACTTTGTGCCAAACACAATGGGTGGTACCGGAGATTCAATGAATGAGACTTATATTCACTCCTAGAAACTATAGTTAAATGGAGAAGACAGATGTACATTCAATACAACTTAGTAAGAACCATAATACAGTAAAGGGACTTAGTAACAATCACTGATAATAATGGTTATCATTAATTGTGTGCTTACTGTCCTGGAATCAGCTAAGCATTCTTCATGTATTCATTCATTTAATTCTCACAACCCCTTTGGAGTAGGTCCTATTCTTTGCATTTTATAGATGAGAAAACTGAGGCACAGAAAGTTTACTGATTATATTCAGAGTTACTCCTAGTACTTACCACCAAGTGCCTGAGTTCATAATCATGGCCAAACCATTTGGCTTCAGAGCCCAGGTTTCTTGACTAATTTATGATGATGAGTTCCACCTCAGAGAGTAAGGGGGACAGGTGGTAAAAGAATAGGCTGGGTCTTAGTAGTGCTCACAAAGAGAGGGGGGTGGAGTCATGGCACTCCAACCTGAAGGAACAGTATGCACCTGAAGGTGTGAAAATGCAAGGTATGTGGCATGTTCCAGGAATATGAATAAGGCGATTATAACCAAACTACAAGGGCTGGGTGGAGGGTAGGTCTTCTGTGCACAGGATGAATTTCAATGATATTTCAAGCATTGGATTATCTTCTTAGAGCACAGGTAAACCAAGGGAGGCAGAGAGAGAGAGAGAGAGAGAGAGAGAGAGAGAGAGAGAGAGAGAGAGAGAGAGAGTGTGTGTGTGTTTGCTTTGACATTTGAACTTTGATAGGCTTAATTTGTGCCTAGAATGCCATTTGTATTTCAGGTACAATAGCTTGATCAGACTTACAGAAACAGATTTTTCGGGCCTGAATAAGTTGGAGTTACTAATGCTGCACGGCAACGGCATTCACACAATCCCAGCTAAGACCTTCTCGGATTTGCAGGCCTTGCAGGTGAGACCTGGCAGGGAAGGGACAGGTTAAAGAGGTAAGATACCCCTCCCAAAACGGCCTGTTCCTACCGCATCCCAAAATCAACATTCTGTAAATTAGAAATAGACATCAAGGGAGAATGTCAAAGAACTCATTTCTTTTTAAAGGCAACATATGTGGAAATTAGAATAATTAAAACGAGTGATTACTAATCCTTTAAAATTTCATCCTAAAAAGGTGCTTCTAGTCATGTTCATCTGTGAACTGTGTGTGGTTCCTAAAAATGACTGCTATCTTAGAAGTTAGCTTTCTATATAGCAATATACTTTTTCAGTTTCACTTTACTTATTTACTTATTTATACCCTGCCGTGTTCAAAAAATTTTAAAAAGTTGTAGACACTTTCAAGAATGTGTCAAACATGGAAAGACTTATCAGTCCAGTAGGTGAGAAAGTAAAAGGTAAAACAAATTTTAGGATAAGAACTAAGGGAGCACAATGAAATGCAGACAAATAGAGTAGTGTGTCTGCTGGACAAAGTAGGGCTTAAGGCTTTCAAGAAGCTCACAATCCATGATTTTTATTAATTTTTACTTACTAAAAATTAATAAAACTCGTCGTCGGCAGCCGTCCGTCTCGAGAGACGATGGTGTAGCTTCTTAAGAGTCTATCTGCACCGCCGAGAATGGCTGTGCAGTCCAACTCGGGAGTGACACAGTATCTGTCTCCTCCCGTGTTGAATCGACATCTTGCGATGACGCTGGAGTGTCCTCTCCAGTGAAGCTGAAGCTACAGAGCCTGGGCAGGGTGATATGGAGGGTCTGCTGTTGCCCATGCAGCAGACCCCCCCTCTCTTCGCAGCTGAAGGGTCCAAGGGAAAGACGGAGTCAATACAGCTTGGCTTCAGTTGCGCCGCAGGAGTTGCCGGTGTTGACTACAACGTCAAACCGCCTTAGGGACTCCGGCTCCGGATTTTCTGTCGGGGTTTACTCCCTTAGCCTTTCCCCTGAAGAGGTATGCCGCAAGGCAGCGGAGGTTTTTTGGAGTCAGAGTTTTCCTTCTCTGATGTGCCCTGACTGGAAGATCGAACCAGCGACACTTAGCTCGCAGGCCGACGCTCAATCCACTGAGCCAAACCAGCCAGGTAATAAAACTACTGTCCAGAAAAAGTACAACCACATCTGATTTAAAGTCTTTCTGTGTCCCAAAGCTTCTGATGAAAATACAGAGCAATAAAGTCAGTTATATCCTCATAAAAGATAAAATGCCTGTGTGCACAGAGTCTTTTGACATCATACCAGGGCCATATAAAGCCATAGAATTCAGTCTAGTATGAGATTCTGTTCATTGGCTTAATCAGGCTTTATCTGGAATATATGTGTTCAGATGACTAGATGGAATACACATTCTTCATGAAATTCTCCACACATTTATATTGTCGACCAAGTTTTGAGTAGATATTGAGGACCACTGAGTTTGATTTATTTTACCTTATTTTATTTTTAGAGAGAGGGGAAGGGAGGGAGGAGGGGAAGGGGGGAGAAAGGGAGGGAGAGAAACATCAATGTGTGAGAGAAACACTGATTGGTTGGACACAGATCAGGTACGTGCCCTGACTGGGAATCAAACCTATGGCCTTTTGCTTTGTGGGATGATGCTCAAAGCAAATGAGCCATGCTGGTCAGGGCAAGGACCACTGACTTCGAGATTGTGCTCCCAGGTAATATTAGAAGCAAAGTTCTTCTATATTGCCAGGTTAACTTTTTTTTTTTTTTGATTACTAGGGAATTTTCATTCCAGAAAAGCACACTCTCAACAGAGATGACAGGTCAAATCAGGAAAAATTATGAGAAACCATTGTTACTAGCATTTCTTTGTTTAACTAGTAACTGCAGAAGAAATTGAAGAATACCCACACAACTATTGAATTACTCGAATATTTTAATTTTAGTTTGAAATAAATTAAAATCATATTATTTATAATAACCAAAAGTGAAAAAACACCCCAAATGTTCACAAATTTATAAATAGATAAACAAAATATGTTACATGTATGCAACTAAATACTACTCAGCAATAAAAAGAAATGAAGGGCTGATGCATGCTAAACATGGATAGGTCTTAAAAATATTAGGCTAATTGAAAAAAAGCTAGACATGATCCCATTTATTTTATTTATTATTTTTTTGATCCCATTTATTTTAAATGATGAGAATAGGCAAATCCATAGAAACAAAGTAAATTAGTGGTTTTCTAGGGCAAAAAAAATGGGGGAAATGACTTCTAATGAGTATCAGTTTTTACTTTAGGGTGATGAAAATTTCCTAAAATTAGTGGAGATGGTTGCACAACTCTGTGGGTAGATTAAAAGCCACTGAGTTGTATATTTTAGAAAGGTAAAGTTTATGGCATGTGAATCATATATCAATGAAACCATTATAAATGTGAGAAATTAAAATCAATATATTTTTATGAAAAAGTCAAACTCAAAAAATCTTAAATTTACTTGAAATATCAAGATACTTTAAAAACACTTAGTATGAAATTTTTCAATTATATGCAAAAGTAGCATAAAATAATGAGCCCTAATGCAGCATCACCCCGCCTCAATAGTCCTCAATACATAACATTGTTTTACCTGCACCTTCGCTCCCCTTGTCTCCATTTCATTGCATTGTTTGGAAACAAATCCATGATAGAATAATGTTTCATCTGCAAATACTTGAATACATATATCAAAGGTAAGGAACCTTAACTCAAACAAGGTACATCCCCTGCATCATATTAATCTCAGCATATGTTTCATTGATTTGTGCTTTTCCCTATTGTGATCATTCCTTTGACAAAATAAATGTTCTTTTTTATTCTTAGGTCTTAAAAATGAGCTATAACAAAGTTGAAAAACTTCAGAAGGATACTTTTTATGGCCTCAGGAGCTTAACACGTTTGCATATGGATCACAACAATATTGAATTTATAAACCCAGAGGTCTTTCATGGACTCACCTTTCTCCGACTTGTGCACTTGGAAGGCAACCGGCTCACTAAGCTCCATCCAGATACGTTTGTCTCTTTGCGCTACCTCCAGATATTTAAAATATCTTTTATTAAGTACTTGTACTTGTCCGATAACTTCCTGAGCTCCCTCCCTCAAGAGATGATCTCCTATATGCCTGATCTGGAAAGCCTTTATCTTCACGGGAACCCCTGGACCTGTGACTGTCATTTAAAATGGTTGTCTGACTGGATACAGGAGAAGCCAGGTATGTATACTGTTTATTCTATCTCCTAACATAGTAGTAGCAACCTGCCTGGAGGTGCTTTATCAGGAAGTGAGAAGGCTGAGGTAGTTTAGGGGGAAAAAAGAAGTGTAAATAATAATTCAGTGATAACAAATTCTCTTCATTCTTTTATGAATTAAGCGTTCATTGTTTCAAAGGTCAACAATCCAATCACCACTCCTGGCTTTTGGCAAAATTAAAAAATAAGAAATGAGCGTGTGTTATGGTTCCCTACACCATAAAAACCCTTCCCTCTTCTTATTGTCTTTTCAGTCATCAGTCAATACACAATTTTTTGAGCTCTATTTAAGCTTCTGTACTCAGTGACGGAAATAACAAGGGCACTGTCTCTGCTCTAACCACGCTTCTAGTGGGTTACAGTTAAGCAAACAGGCAATCAAGAGTATGAAATGTCCTTTGATGGGGAAAGTAGAATTTACCATGAAGAATGCAAGATCCATTCAGTCAACAGGTAGTTATCATAAGAGAACATAGGGATCCAAAAATGAACAAGAGAGATTCAGGTCCCTGATTTCATGGAGTTTACATTCTTATGGGGGAAAAGGGCAAATGACCACTTACACTGTTAATTATTAAAACCTGATTAATTATTTAAATTAAGTCCTTAAGGTAATCAATGAAAGGAACCCCTTGATTTTGCCACCAAAGGGGGATGGTTGGTTTCTTTGGAAACATTGATGGGAACTGGACTGCCATGTGGGGAGGGGCAGAGTGGGGGTTGGGGGCACAGTATATTCTTTAGAGAGGTGTGCCTTGAAGTGAGGAAGGAAGGTGACAGCCAGATGGGTAGGTGCAATCAAGCCGGAGAGACTTGAGCATGTCCAAGGTGATTAGATTGTTGATAAAGTAGCAACACTGCAGAAGAAACAGATCATCGATAGAGCAAGTCCCCTGAGAAGATGGGGGGACAAGAAATCCAGCCATAGCTGAAGGGGTTTTCCTGAGGAGGGAGGAGATAAGAGGAGCGGAGGTGAGTACAGGGGTGGGTGAGTTCCTAGGGCTGGTGGAGGAGAAAAAGACAATGTATGACTGATGGCTTTTCCTCCTTCCTGAAGTTGTGGGAGGGCCGACTGAAGGAGGTGGTAGAAGGGGTCAAGGTTGGAAGCTTGACAAAAGTAAAAAGGGTTTAAAGTTACTGTCCTGAAATATATAAATATGTATTGTGTGTGTGTATATATATACAATTATATATGTATGTATGTATGTGCATATGTACATAGTCAATACAAATAGTCAAAAGTTAATTTAAAAAAACATTAACTGAACATTGAGGTATATTAGGCCAATAGACACCATCTTTGCTTTCCAGGAGTTTAGAATCTTTTAGGTGAACATGCTAAACATGCTAGACAATCAGGCTATGAATGAAAATCATCAAATACTTAGATTGAAGATTTAATTCTAAAGGAGCTCAAAGTCAGTAAAAATTACTCTGCCTTGACTAAAAAGGAGAGAAAGTGGGCTGGGGCATAAAAGATGCATCAACAGGAAAGCAAGGAAGAAGAGAGAAAGAAGCAGGAAGATGATGCACTCAGTTTGTGCTTGACATTGTGCTAGATGTTTTCTATTTAATCCTCACAATATTCCTCAATTTATAGATGAGGAAATTGAGGTGTAGAAAAGTTAGGTATCTTGGGCAAGTCATGTAGACAGACCCTTTATGCCTCAGTTTTCTCACCTGTAATATAGGAATAATAATGATTGGAACATACAAAGTGCTTAGCAAAATGTATGACACAAAATAAGCACTTAATAAGTTTTATTATTTTCTTTCCCATCCAGGTCACACAGCTAGAAAATCAAGAAGTAGAAGCTCAAAAGTCCATATTTTTTTTCTAAAACATATTTGGAGCTTTGTACATAAAGGGAGATAGAATAAGCTTCACGAAGAGGACAATGAATAGCCCAGTTTGCCTGGCATAGGGTCAGCATAGCCTGGCAAAGTGTTTTGAAGTCAACTGAGGGAAGCGTTGAACGCTAGGCTGAAATGTTTGTATTTTATCCTTAAAAAAATGAAAGATGTTACAGTGAAGGATTCTGAACAATTTCTCACTGAGATGCTTCTTAGGAATCACCAACCTGTCAGCAGTAGACAGGGTAGAGCAGAGTGGGGAGAAATAGTAACCTGGCTAAGAGGTGCTCAGGGTGGTTCATGCCTGGGGAATGGCAGATTGAACTATGAGGTGACCACACCTGAATGTGAATGTAGCCTCACAGACGTTTAAAAGGCAGTAGGGATTGACGTGGGGCGTGGGTTCTCAGTACTTTCAAATGTCATGGAGAGATAAAGGAGAATGATGAGTGAGGAAGAGCTACTGAGTTTTCATGTAATTGTTAGCTGGATTATAGGGGGAAGATGGTGAGCAAATACAGAAAACTTGCCTGAGAAATGTAGCAGTGAAAAAAAACAAAGAAATAAGATGACACCCATATTCTCTGTATACCCAGAGAGATAATGATGCTGTGTTCAGTTCCTACAAAGTGTCAGACCTACTTGCCATTTTGCTAATTACATGCTCAGGTAATAAGATCAGGCAGTATATATTTTGTTAGAATCTATGATTTCATCAGGTAGAACATACCACTGTAAAACATCAATTATTTTATGTCCTAGAGTCAAGGAGTTGGTCTACTATAGCCCACGTGCCAAATCTAGCCCTCACCGAGCTTCTGTAAATAGTTTTATTGGAACACAGTCATGCTAGGTTTTACATATCTATGGCTGCCTTGGTGCTACAGTGGTATAGTTGAGTCATTGGTTCAGAGAACTGCGTTCCACCAAACCTAAAGTCTTTAGCATCTGGCCTTTTACATAAAATGTTTGCTGACCTTGACCGAAGGAACAGAGCCTGAGCTCCTTAGCCTAGCACTCCAGGTCCTCCCAGGGTGCACCCTGCCTAACTTTAGCCTCATTTCCTTCATTTCCAATTTGCAGCCACCCTTCCATCCCAGACATACCTAACGCTGTTTTACCACCTCCTACCTGCTGCTTCCCTGCCTGAAACACCCTCCTTCCTTTCCTGCCTGATGGGCTCCCGGCCAGCCAGCAAACTCTGCTCAGCACTCACCTTTCTGGGAAGCCTGGTGCTCCTCCACACACCCCACCCCTGTCAGAATAATCACTTCACCACTTTCAGCGTGCCCATACTTCTGCTCTTGAATGGACAACATGTTATTACATTTATCCGTATTAGATGTCTGTTGCCTTTCCTAAGTCTAATTTATCTATCCTTAGCCCCTAGAATGTGCCTAGAACAGAGTAGGTCTCAATGACTTTTGTTAAACTAAGCTTTTATCAACTACATAGCCATTTTGATGGTGAATACAAATGTCTATTACCCATCAATCATCTTAATATGTCTCAAAACTGCATGCATATATTTGTGTGTGTGTATAAAATATATATGAATAAATACATATAAAAATAATTAAGCAAACCCATTATGGCTAACATTTTTCAGTCATGTCTAAATAATCAAGTGTTCTCCTTTTGACTGAGTAGCCTTGATGATAATCCTACAACACTCATGAATCAGTCACATCAACTTCCTTTTTGAAATGCATTTCATCTATTCCAAGAGATCTGACGGTTTCCCGTGCCTTCAGTTGCCTTACTTGGTGTGTGATAGACAGTCCTTTGGCATGATCTTGGTAGTCAAATGTAGTACAGCTTCACTGATTTGTGTTCTTCAGCTTAGGTTCCAAAACACTCCTGGGGTTGCTTTTCTGTAAAATATGGATGTGGCCATTTTTCTGATAAACATTTGTTTTATAAATATTAAATTTATGTCCTGCTGCTTGCTCTGTTTCCATACCATTCTGCATACATGGTAACTTGTTTTAATACAAAAGCATAGTGTAATCTTAATAAATATATTTTAAGTGGCAAATGTAATATATGTAGCACCAACAGTGCATGTAACTCAATTGAAGAGAAAGTACTATAAATAAATGACAGTGTTTGATGTGTGTGGGCAGTGGTATTTCAAGCAAGACTGCCAGCTATTTGGCTGCTACTGAGAAATACCTTCAATTGTGAGACATCTTAATTCATAAAAAGCTATGGTCTTAGAATCAGGCCTGCCTCCCTCCCTCCCTGCCTTCCTACAATCTTCCCTGAGCATCTTTTGGCCAGGCCTGGGGACATATAGATTAACAAGCATGGGGCTTACAGTCTTGTAGGAAGAAAGACAACTAGACAAGTCATTCTAATAGTGGGTGATAAGGGGCAGGATAAGAGAAGTGGGAGGTACCATAACGTAAAGCAGGGGGCCCACCTGGAAGAAGTGCTGTTCTGGTTGGGCCATGAAGGATGTAAGCAGTGTGGCAGTGATGGAAGAGGGCATGTCAGGCAGCAAGTGTATGGGAAGTAGAGCCAGTTAGGACATGGCAGGGTTGGGGGATGGAACGCATTTCTGTGCGACTGAAACCTAGAATGATAGAGGGACTGGAAGTCACATGATCAGATTTACATCTGAAGCAAAATACCTGTTGGCTGGGGTCTGCTAACTCTAGTCCGGATGTTAGCAATAAGCATACCAAGATGTGCACCTAATTCTGTGACAAGTCCTAATTAAGCCCAAAGTCTGCCACATTCTCTGCTTTAGCAGGGTCTGAGCCCCAGGTACTGCTAAGTAGGTAAGGGGGCAGACCTAGTTGGCACGTGGGGAATTAAGAGTCCCTTATGCATGCTCAAAGGTCTGCAGACTGGCCAGCTATGCTTCAGAGGTTTAGAATCTAAATTTTGCTGAAGAAAGCTGAGAAGCTAGATCTACGTGGCATGACTTATCACACTAAACTATGTACTGAAAGGTTTTGAGCCCTTGGTCAGAGGGACTTTCTTAAGCTTTTGAGAGGACTTGTGCATATGTGGGAAGGCGATGTGGCACTGTCCAGCCACTCTGGCAAATGCGATCTTCTAAGAAGTATAGTCTTCTTCTAAAAGCTTGTCTAGTGCATGAGGGGGGGCTACTACATGGAACAGCATGTTAAGTCCCTGGCTGCATTTTATGTAAAGTAAAATTCTGTGCCCCTTACCAAGTATTTCAGTGACCAGCCATTTTAAATAGGCTCACCAGAGTGGTCTTTTTAAATGGCCAGGTATGTGATATGGGAATACCTGAAAGAGGGGGCTTCTATGATTTGGAAAGGCTTAGGCTGTTCCTAGTCCTATAAGACTTTCAGGCTTCAGATTTCACCAAAATGTCAGACCTTTAAAGGGCTGCCCCATTGCTTGGGTACAATGTTACACCTGATCCTCCTCCAATGCCTACCTCAGTCAATCCAATTACCAAACTCATGTGTGTCTTCCTTCATTCACTCTTCCACTCAGTCACCTCCATGTTCGGCCAGATCCTCACCTTCTGCTGATTGGTTCTACCTGCTTCATTATCTCCTGCATCCATCTGCTCTCCATTGCTGTTATGACTAAGCTAGACCAGGTCATGCTATCTTGTAATTCAGTTATTGTTCTTTTGGATAATGGAAAGTAACTTGAGTTTTTAATGATACCCAAGGACTTGTAAATGATAATTTATCAAACAGGTTATCTTGTAAAGGATAATAAAGTCCAATGACTAAAAACATTAAAATGAACAGAACTAAATTACTGCTAATAGAAGTGACAAACATAAGTATGTCATTTTGTTTCCCCAGACAAGGAAACTCTTGGTTCAACTAATATTTTCTGAGTAGTACACATATGTCGGACACTTTCCTCAAAATTGAACCAGAGGCATGTAAACAAGGAGCAGACTAACATTGACCAGGGTTGAGGGGGGAGGGAGAGACAGGGGTAAGTAAGGGAAGGGTCTAGTCAAGGAACATGTATGAATGACCCATGGACATGGACAGCAGGGTGGGGACTGACTGTGGGAGAGGGGGTGGGCAGAATGGGGGGGGGGCAATGGGGAGAAAAGTGGTTCAACTGTAATAGAAAAACTAAATAAAAAATAAAAAGACTGACAAAATCTTTGTGCCTATGAATATATTATGACAGGATATACAGATAGGACGTTTTTAGAAATCAGCCCAAAGACAAAAAACGTGGGAAACTTTCTATTAAACACTAACATTTCCAAAATGTTGTTTCAAATTCTAGTACAAGTTATTTCTTCAAAATGTTCAAACATTAATTCATGAAGAGACCAGAACTGGCAATAATTAAGCTGTCATTTTTCCTAGATGTAATAAAATGCAGAAAAGACAGAAGTCCGTCCAGCTCTCAGCAGTGCCCACTGTGCATGAACCCCAGCAGCTCTAGAGGCAAGCCCTTAGCCACAGTCCCTGCTGCAGCTTTCCTGTGTGTCAAGCCAGCCATCGATCCAGCTCTGAAACTGAAGAACCTGACTATTCTGGAAGACAGCAGTTCTGTGTCCATCTCTCCCGAAAATTTCATGGCACCCTTCGGTTCCCTCATTTTGAATATGACAGACCAGTCTGGAAATGAAGCTAACATGATCTGCAGTATCCAAAAGCCCTCAAGGACCACACCCATAGCATTCACTGAAGACAATGATTACATCAGGCTAAATACATCATTTTCTACATTTCTGCTGTGTAACATAGATTACAGTCACATTCAGCCAGTGTGGCAGATTCTGGCTTTGTACAGTGACTCTCCTCTGACACTAGAAAGGAGCCACTTGCTCACTGAGATACCACAACGCTGCTACCAGTATAAACAGGTGGCTCCTAAGCCTGAAGACATCTTTACCAACATAGAGGCTGATCTCAGAGCAGATCCTCCTTGGTTAATGCAAAACCAGATTTCATTGCAGCTGAACAGAACTGCCACCACACTTGGTACATTGCAGATCCGGTACTCCAGTGATGCTCAAGTTACTTTATCAAGGTCAGAGACAAGGCCAGTGAGACACAAATGGACCATGATTCCCAGGGATAACAATATTAAGCTGGAACACACTGTTTTGGTTGGTGGGACCATTGACCTAGAATGCCCAGGCCAAGGAGACCCCACCCCACATTTGGAGTGGCTTCTAGCTGATGGGAGTAAAGTAAGAGCCCCTTATGTTAGCGAGGATGGACGAATCCTAATAGACCAAAGTGGAAAACTGGAACTCCAGATGGCTGACAGTTTTGACACAGGCATCTACAACTGCATAAGCACCAATTACGCTGATGTAGATATTCTCACCTATAGGATTACTGTGGTAGAGCCCTACATAGAACCCTATCACGAAAATGGGGCTCATCATACTGTTTTCATTGGTGAAGCACTTGACCTTCCATGCCGTTCCACCGGTATCCCAGATGCCTCTGTTAGCTGGGTTCTTCCAGGAAACACTGTGCTCTATCAGTCCTCAAGAGAGAAGCAGATTCTTAATGGCACACTGAGAATATTACAGGTCACCGAAAATGACCAGGGTCATTATCGTTGTGTTGCAGCAAACCCATCAGGGGTTGACTTTTTGATTAACCAAGTTTCAGTGAGAATAAAAGGGCCAAGCCCAGTGGAGCATAATGCAGAAGCAGATGGATCTGGATTTGATGAGCCCAATCCCACTGTGCTCCCTAAGGCCCCACCAGTTGTACAGTTCCTTACATCTGCTTCAGTGGGAAGTGAGGCTGGAAAACAAGCCTTGAGCACAAGAAAGAAGCACAGCTCTTGGGATCTGATACACCAGTGGCGTGGAAATTCAACAAACCAGCGTTTTAGGGAACACAGAAGGCAGTTCCCTCTCTCTGCTCGGAAAATTGACCCGCGACACTGGGCGGCACTTTTGGAGAAAGCTAAAAGGAAAACTATGCCACAGAAGCAAGAAAATACCACAGCAAAGCCACCTCCATTGGCCACCCAAATCCTGAAAATACCCAGTGAGGAAGTAGACTCTTCAGGCGTGCTCCCCCCAGATGAGGAATTTATGGTCCTGGCAACTAAAGTCCCCAATGTTCTGGCGAGGACAGTGTCTGCTGATTCCAAAAAATTACCTGTTAGCCTTGTGGCAACTGCAACTACTGGTACCGAAGTCTCCCCAATTGTCAGTCCACACATCATACCACCTGAAAACCCAACAGATTTCAAACTACAAACTACTAGTAAAACAACAGACATGTCAAAGAACATAAACCCAACCATGTCAAGCAAAATCCAAGACACAAACAACCAAAATTTATCCACGGCCTTTCCTCTGCTACCTAAAACAACTCAATTTCAGGATGCTGATAACATGGGGAGGAGAAGAGAGCATTTGCAAAGTGCACCCCCAATGACGGTAGGGGTGGTGATCAAAGATGTCAAGACCAAAATGCTTAGTAGTGTTGATAGCAAAGCTGATATAGTCTTAGCATCAGGAGATGTCATGAATGGTCATCAGACACCTGTAATAGGAGGCAGTGAACCCAGAAGCAATCACTTCCATTCTCACATGGCTCAAAAGTTTAGCACCTCAAGGTTCCCTTCAGGCCTATCCAGTGCTGCTCATTCTCAGTTACAGATGCCTAGAAATAGTACAACTAACACCCCACTGTCCAGACGCTTTGGCAGACGGAGGAAAATTTGGGGAAGGGGACGAATTATCAGCCCATATAGAACTCCAGTTTTCCCAGGGCATAGATACAGCTTTGTGAGGCCAACATCCAGAGGTTCTTCTGCAGGAAGCACCACTGTGTTTTCTGCCACAGAACTCAATGCAGTGTGCCCGTCCTGTTCTCTCAGAGCAAAGTTCCCCACCATGGGAGCAACCTTGTTTTTTCCAAGTTCTTCCCCCATCACCCTCCTCAAAGCTGACATTGCCAGAGTCACAGCAGAGTCTACAACTCTTGTCTACAGTTCACCATTATTATTTAATAACAAACCAAATGTAGGTATTGAGAAAACAACACCCACAATGAAGTATTTCAGAGCTCAAAGTACCCAAGTGATTCCAACTGATACAGTCATGACTCATGCTCCGACATCTGTAACTATGGAAAAAGTTCATAGAACAAGTATTAGTTACCCCAGTGTGTCTAACATTAATGAAATTAAAAGAGATTCAAAGATTGTATCGTTACTTCCAGGTCCCACCACCGAACCACCTATGCCTACAACTATGGCCATCACGAGATTTCCAAGAAGGAAAATTCCCTGGCAGCAGATCTTTGTAAATAACCATACCCAAACAGGCAGGTTAAAGAATCATCATAAATCTGGTTCACAAAAAAGCACAGCTACGATGCTTCCTAAAATATCTCCTGCTTTACCCACAGGTGAGATTTCCCCCTTGCACTTCATAGCGCACTCAGCAAATGTGATGCAAAGTCCATCTGTAACACTGGCTACAATTCACCATGATACCACCAAAACGCACAGTGCCAGAAGTCTCTCCACAATGAAGGAGCTGCCCTTCCTACCCATTTACCCTACAGTTCCTAGTAGCTCAAGCGAGGAATCCAGTACAAATCTCATATCAATGCAAACAGCCACCCTGACAACAACTCCGACTGCCCCTGTGTCTACCATTATCAATAAAACCCAAATAGGCAGACCCAGGACAGGAAAAGTGCAAAGCAAAAAGGAGCCTGAGGGCAGAAATGACCCAAACATCTCTCCCAGCCAGAGTTCTGGCTTCGCCACACACCCTGCTGTGACGCTTCCTGTTCCAACCGCAGCAGAAACTTCAGCCAAGCCCAGCTTCTCTGATTTCACTCGTCCCCCCTTAGAAAACACCGAAAGAATTTCAAGCACAATTGATCTTTACCCGAGAACACTTAATAGGACACATGTAATTGAAGAACCACCCCAAGAAACTACTCAAACTTTGAAGAGCACAGCGGTTTCGGAAACCACTTTGTCCGGCAAACTCCAGCAGAGGACCACAACTAGGAATACAACCATTAGACACTCACTGGCGCCACCACTCCTGGGCCGCAGGGTCACTCCAACGCCAATCTCCACTTCCCCTCCATCAGGTAATCAAAGTACAGTTACTAACAACACGACAACTCCCATGTTCAAGCCACATGAACACTCAAGGCACAATGCTAGCCCACAGCAATTAGCAGCAGAGGTTGCCGTGTTTCCCAAGGCTCATTCAAATGCCAAGTTCATAGTGGGAACCACCTACTTCATCTACTCCAATCTGTTACATTCTACTACTACACCAGCACTAATAACAACTGAAGCACAGAACCCTAAATTGACTCCTCCTCTCTGGTCAGAAAATCACTTTTGGCCTCAGTCCTACCTGGAAGTTGCTCAAAAAGGCAAAAAGCCAGGGATGAGCAGGCTGCCTGCTCCAGGTTTGCCAGAGGACACCACTCATGCTTCCAATTGGGAAATTCAGAAAACTGCAAAGAAGAGTGGCTTTGATAAGACACGGGTTCAAAAAATAACACCTTCTGAACTCCTTCCCTTGTCAAGGAATATATTTGAAAGGCCCAGAATAGTTGGAGGAAACGCAGCGAGTTTCACTGTCCCGGCTGACTCAGATGCCTTTCTTCCCTGTGAGGCTGTGGGAAATCCCCTGCCCACCATCCACTGGACCAGAGTTTCATCAGGTACTTAAAAGTTTGTCTACTTTAGTTATGGAACAAGGGAATGATTGTGTTATGTTTCAGGGTTACACATCCAAAGAATCAACACCAGTTTCAAATTTCCCCAAGATACATGAACTTTACTATCCTCATTTAACATTTGCTGCATGGCTTTCTTGCTCATTAGAAGGTTTTAAAAAATATGTTAATTAAGAACATTTTAAAAAATGCTTTGAAAGCAGATCCAAAGGAATTTGGAAAAAAAAAAAAAAGGTAATTGTCATTTTGTTGAAGCATCAGGCTTTTAAATTAAAGCTAGAGGGATGGAAAAATTCCACGAGTAATTTCAGCAATGTGAAGACTAGGTATCCTTATTTTAAATATATTTGTTCTCAGTAGCCTAACAAAAAGATAGCTTTCCACTTGAATTTGTTTTCTATCTAAACTTTGATAACCTATGGCTATACATTTCCTTCTTCTATCAGGACTTGATTTGACTACAAGGAAACAGAATAGCAGGTTCCAGGTGCTCCCCAATGGCACCCTGTCCATCCGGAGGGTGGACATTCAGGACCGTGGACAGTACCTGTGCTCAGCATCTAATCCATTTGGCAAAGACCGCCTTCATGTCACCTTGTCTGTGGTTTCCTATCCCCCCAGGATCCTGGAGAGACATTCCAAAGAGATCATAGTCCATTCCGGAAGCACTGTGAAATTGCAGTGCACAGCTGAAGGCAGGCCGAGGCCTACGATTTCCTGGATCCTCGCAAACCAAACAGTGGTCTCAGAATCATCCAAAGGGAACAGGCAGGTGCTGGTGACATCTGATGGAACGCTCATCATCCACAATCTCAGTGTGTATGACAGGGGCTTTTACAAATGCACAGCCAGCAACTCCGCTGGCCAGGATTCAGTGCTGGTTAAAATGCAAGTCATCGTGGCCCCACCTGTCATTCTAGAACAGAAGAGGCAAGTGATTGCAGGGACTCGGGGTGAAAGTTTGCAGCTGCCCTGTACTGCGAAAGGGACTCCTCAGCCCAGTGTTCACTGGGTACTCTCTGATGGCACTGAAGTGAAACCATTACAGCTTATTGATTCCAATTTGTTCTTATTTTCAAATGGGACGCTGCATATAGGGAATGTAGCCTCTTCAGACAGAGGTACTTATGAGTGCATTGCTACCAGCTCCACTGGCTCAGACAGAAGGGTGGTAATTCTTACAATGGAAGAACAAGAGACCATCCCCAGGATAGAATTTGCGTCCCAGACGTGGAATGAGGTGAATTTTGGGGACAAATTACTACTGAATTGCTCAGCCATTGGTGAACCCAAACCCAAAATAATCTGGAGGCTACCGTCCAAGGCTGTCATTGACCAGTGGCACAGGTAAAGCACACCTTGGTGTTGAAATTATCTTCTTTATCTACTTAGCTATACAACTTCTGCAGTGGAAAAGTGACAAAGTTTAGAGGACAGTTTTAGAGAGCCCAGATTCAGCACATAAAGGTAACTCTCTCTAAAGAGACCTAATTCTTTTGAGTTTAATATAAAGTAATATGTGATATATAACCAAGCTTCTTACATGTCTAACTCAAAAGGCCAACTTCTTACTGAGTTTCTATAATTAAGAGCAGAATAAAAAAAAATCTCATTTGTTTTCAGTTTTGACAGCTTAAAAATGGTAACCGTGTAAATGTATTCGTAGCTCTTGATTAACAAAGAATTGTTTCAATTCAAGGAAGGTTCTGGAGAGACACCATCATTTGGCTTGTCAAAGTCTCCTATTAAGCATTTTAAATTTTAGTATAATCTGTACTTAATTGCTTCTATCTTAAAATTGCAAAGCACTTTGAGTCACAGCATTAACACCTTCACAATGTGAACCTCAGATAGGACCTCATATACTTTCTCTAATACACTGTTACAGGCTTATTAACACTTATTTTTATCTGGTTTTCTGTATAGTTTAGTTTAATTAATTTTTGAAAAGTAACAATTATAGCTTATGAGTTACTAATTTTTGCCTTTTGCATAACTTTGTGCCATGATTTTCTAGAATGACAAGATGGGAATAATTATATTTTACATATTTGCTTTTTGTTAATAGAAAATATCATATAGGACAAATTTAACATAATAGATATGAATTTATAATCCTGCTGATCAATTGAATAATTTTTCTAGTGCCACACTGTAGACTGGTATTGAATATCATCAATGAATTTCACTTGTGGTCTTTCATTCAAAAGTAAATGTTACTTTTCAAGTTTTCCAATAATAAGGATCAAAATTATTTGACCAACTGTTAATTAAATTTAGATTTAAAATGAAAAACTGCTGAGCTATGAGATGTAAAGTTTAGAAAAAACATGCTAGTTCACTAAATATACAAATCCATTTATGGTATCAAATATTTTCAATGCTTTATCAGTTTTTGCATTTAATATTGTAATTTCAGTATTTCCCTTTTTTGCCTTCAAATAATTATAAGCATTTCATTAATGTTGAATGCCAGTTCTCTTTTGTGAAATTAAAGCATTTAAATAAATTCCAAGGCACATGGGGATGCATCTGAAATAAGTTTCCACATAATTCTGATGCAGGTGATGAAGGAAATGTATTGAGAACTGGTTTTAGAGCAGTGGCTCTCAGACTTTGCTACACATGAGAATCATTTGGAAAACTTGGAATCCAAAGACCAAGTCAACATTCTACGCCATTTAAGTCACAAATTCCAGACCCAGACATCAGCATTATTTTATACTACACAACTTATTTTAAAGTGCATGCAAGTTTGAGAATCAGTACTTTTCGGAAGGATTAGGCAAAAATGATAGCAGGTGGCAGTGTAGCGTGCTATAGAAGACCGCGTTTGAGAACCAGCCCTGTGACCTGAAGTTAGTTAGGAAGCCGCTCTAAATATCAGGTTTTTAAGCTGAATAGCGAGGAGCTATTGAAAGATTTAAAAGTAAATGCAAAGTTCCTGGCAGTCTCCATCCCTGTATTAAAAGTATTTGTTATGATTTTACCTTGGTTTACACACCAGAAAAGTCTCTTGCATACTTGAAAAATAAAATTAAAAAAAAAATGTTTAGTAATGTTCTACTGTAATACTTCCCACACTTTTTATGATATGTTTGCTGGAGAACAAAAATTGACTTGAGACTGTTTGACTTGGTTAGCAGTTATGCTATGGGAAATTGTCTACACTTTTCTCTCCAGTTTCACTTACCTGCTTAGCTCATGATGCCAAAAAATTAGAAGAAAAACATAGATTTTCACCTATGGGCGTTCTAATCACGTTTTTAGTACCTTCTCAATTTCCACTGATCTTTTTGAAAAACTAGATTCAGTTTTCACAGGAAAGACCTGCCATCTGATATATCACTAGGGTAAGGGCAGGCTGTGTAGTTGCTGCAGGGAGAAAAATAACACAGTTCAACAATAAAGTGAGGACCAGAGTCACTTTATAGCCATCCACAAAGGAGAGATGCTACGGCAAGCTTCTAATAAGCCTTACACTGGCATTTTCTCTTTGTAACGAAGTAGAACTTACTTTTTAACCAAATAACTCTAAATATTGTGTTACTAATATCTCCCTACAAAGTATAACCTGGCATCTTTTCTAACCAGTATGAAAGTTCTTCTTTACTGACAGAGAAGGATCATTTGGTATGTAAAATGGTCAAGAAAGTCATGTGTCTAGCACTCCAAAACTTCTAGCACTCTCATTATAATTTTTTTAAAATTCACCATGTGAAGGAGACACATTTGAAGTCCATCTTAGAAATACTACTTGTTTGCACTAAATTGTACCTACTCAGATAATTTCATCTTTTAGTAAATGGCTTAGAAGACAGTAAATAAACTAGTACTGGTTTTAATTTTATTGCAACAATTTAAGAAAATGTCTATAAAGCTAACCCTAGGTCAATAAGGCAACTCCTGCACCCCCTGCCCCTTGCTAATAGCTGCACACTCAAATCAGTCTCTTCTCTCCTTAGAATGGGCAGCCGAATCCATGTCTACCCAAATGGATCCCTGTTTATTGGATCAATAACAGAAAAAGATGGTGGTGACTACTTGTGTGTGGCAAGAAACAAAATAGGGGATGACCTTATACTGATGCACGTTAGCCTAAAACTGAAACCTGCCAAAATTGATCACAAGCAACATTTTAAAAAGCAAGTGTTTCATGGGAAGGACTTCCAAGTTGACTGCAAGGCTTCTGGCTCACCAGTGCCCAAGATATCTTGGAGTTTGCCCGATGGAACCATGATAAACAACGCAATGCAAGCTGATGACAGCGGCTGGCATAGCAGGAGGTACACTCTTTTTGACAATGGGACGTTGTATTTCAACAAAGTTGGGATAGCAGAGGAAGGAGATTATACTTGCTATGCCCAGAACAGTCTAGGGAAGGATGAAATGAAGGTTCACCTAACAGTAATAACGGCTGCCCCACGGATCAAGCAGGGTTATAAGGCCAACGTAAGAGTCAAAGCTGGAGACACAGTCGTACTGGACTGTGAGGTCATTGGGGAACCCAAACCAAAACTATTTTGGCTGCTGCCTTCCAATGACATGATTTCATTCTCAAAAGATAGGTACACAATTCATGCCAATGGGTCTTTGTCCATCAACAAAGTCGAACTGCTTGACTCTGGGGAGTACATGTGCGTGGCCCGAAACCCCAGTGGGGATGACACCAAAATGTACAAAGTTGAAGTTGTGTCCAGGCCTCCATTAATCAATGGTCTGTATACAAACAAAACTGTCATTAAAGCCACGGCCGTGAGGCATTCCAAAAAACACTTTGATTGTAGAGCTGAAGGGACACCATCTCCTCAAATCATGTGGATCATGCCAGACAATATTTTCCTCACAGCCCCATACTATGGAAGCAGAATCACAGTCCACAAAAACGGCACTTTGGAAATTAGAAACGTGAGGCTTTCAGATTCAGCTGAGTTCACCTGTGTGGCTCGGAATGAAGGAGGAGAGAGTGTGCTGGTGGTTCGGCTGGAAGTGTTGGAAATGCTGAGAAGACCAACATTCAGAAATCCATTTAATGAAAAAATAGTAGCCCAGCTTGGAAAGTCCACAGCACTGAACTGCTCTGTTGATGGAAACCCACCACCTGAAATAATCTGGATTCTACCAAATGGCACACGATTTCCCAATAGACAACAAAACTCTCAGTATCTAATAGCAAGCAATGGGTCTTTTATCATTTATAAAACAACCCGGGATGATGCAGGAAAATACCGGTGTGGGGCAAGAAATAAAGTTGGCTATATTGAGAAATTAATTGTATTAGAAATTGGGCAGAAGCCAGTTATTCTTACTAATACATTAGGAACAGTTTACTGTATCAGTGGGGAGAGTCTATCATTGCACTGTGTGTCTGATGGAAGCCCTAAGCCAAACATCAAATGGACTCTACCAGGTGGTCATATAATAGAGAGGCCTCAAATAAGTGGAAAATACATATTGCATAAAAATGGCACCTTAGTCATCAAAGAAGCAACAGCTTATGACAGAGGAAACTATATCTGTAAGGCTCAAAATAGCGTTGGCCATGCACTGATTACCGTTCCAGTAATGGTTGTAGCCTACCCTCCCCGAATTACAAATCGCCCACCCAGAAGCATCCTGACAAAGACAGGGACAGCCATTCGGCTCCACTGCGTGGCTCTGGGAGTCCCCAAGCCGGAAATCACATGGGAGATGCCTGACCACTCCCTGCTCTCAAAGGCAAATAGAGGAATTGCGCTCTTTCACCCTCCAGGCACCCTAGTCATTCAGAATCCTCAAACCTCGGATTCTGGGATATACAAATGCATAGCAAAGAATTCACTTGGGAGTGATTCTGCAACAACTTACATGCAAGTAATCGGACATGAAATAAAATAAAGCCTTTTGAACAGAATCAACATCTGAACAGTTCATTTTTTTGGAAGAAGTTTAATCAAAGGCAGCCATAGGCATGTAAATGAATTTTAATACATTTACAATATTAAATTTATCATGGACATGCAAAAAAAATTGTAAATAAATGCATTACGAACTGATACTGATTTCTTTAATAAATCTCAAAACAGACTTTTAACTTAAGGCACTTTTATTTTGCCAACAAATAACAATGAACATTAAGAGGAAACTGTCCACTATAAAACAACAAATGGCTAATGTACCTGATTCTTCATTAAATGGACTTTTCTCTTTCATTACCAGTTGCCTAGTATCCACCTTCTATCAACGTTACAAGCATGGCACTGACAACAGAAACAATGGGAAAGATCAAATTTGCAGTCTTGATGTAAATATGCCATTTTGATATATAAACATTTTGTGGTTGGTTTATAAACATTTTACTAAAGCCTACAGAAAATAAGCACTGAACTGTTTTGATTATGATTTACATTTTGTGTACACTGAAAATTTTCATTGATGGGGAATATGAAGATGTTTTAATGACTGCATTTAAAAATAAATGCAGGCTAACTTTTCCACATGTAAAAAGCAACCTAACACCTGTACATTATAAAATGCAAAAAGGGGGTTGATTACATCTTTGTCCAAATAAACCCATTAAAAAGGTTTTAAAAATACAATGAAACTTCTCTACAACTTCAAAATCTAGCTCAGGCACCCCTGGTTTGGAGCTGTTATAGGAAAATTTTCTGGAAATAAACCACTGCTTTATGAGCATGTTATTTCATTAAGTGGTAATCCTATATGTGACAGGTAAATGTTTGGGAAAGCTCTAGATCTAATCATACCATGAAGTTTCACTGTACTTAAAATTTCTTCAACCCTGCACAGAATGTTGTCTTTTGTAATTTACTAGATTTATTTATATTACATTATTAATTTAACCTGAATTGGGGGACATGATGATTCATCTTTTCTAACTGTAGAGGCTGGGATTTTTCAGTGTAATTTCTCCAGCATCTATTCAAATATTCACCTACTATTTAAGAAGAATTATAGGAGCCTTAAGTGAAAAAGAAGAAAATGCCATAGGTCTTGCTCAAATATCTCAGTACACAGAACTGAGAGCTGTTAGCCCTTGCCAATCATTTCAGACACATGGGGGAGCCCGTTTCATTGTTTCATCATGCCAATTTCAGCTGGCCCCACCGAAGAGGTGGACTGACTGCTACCATCTCTGATGTTGCGATGGTGTGGCCACAATAAGTCAAAGGATACTCATTCTAACAGTGATCTTCCTCCACTTCTGGGCGAAGAGGAATAAATAAAATGACATATGCAACTCTACTAGGAACAAGCCTGCAGTGCAAACAGGTATGTCTAAGGGCTTCTCATGTCCAACTCCATGCTATTTCAAAGTCTTCTGTTTAAGGGGATAGGGGTTTCCATTTACACTAAGATGATCATCTCTCTATTTCACGAAGCAAATCACCAGGTTCTGTCAAAGGACAGGGCTTTCCTTTGTGATCATTTAATGCAAATTAACACATTTGCTAAAAAAAAAAAAAGGAAGCCTCTCAGGATAGAGGGTTAAGTGGGAGTTAATATGATAAGACTAGATTAAAACATCCAGTTGCTGTCTTTATAATGCATAAGGGAAAACCAGTTTTAGGTCTTTCCTCAACTTTCCATAGAATCTCTGAAGCCTTACCATGACTTAGCTTCCTCACCTAAAAAAAGAGGGACACACAACAAAAAAAGTATACCCACGGCTTTCATGTGCAAATGATTAATAAATTAATTTCACTAATTTCTGCAACATATAAAGTGCATACAAATGCTATGCAATTTTAACACTCATTCTTGAAATGGTATTACTGCTGTTTGCAATACAGAGCTACAAAAATATATGGTTCAAACTGAAAACTGACATTTTAAATACCAGTAATTTTTGAAAAGAAAACAACGATCAGGACGGAACATGACTCACTCACTAGGCACAACATTCACAATTCGGTTGTTTTGCCAAGGCAGTCATTATATGGATATATTATTTGAAGAAAAATAACTTCGTGAACTCTTAAGTATGATTCTTGAGAGGGGAAAAAAAAACACCCTGATATACAAAACCAGCTGAAATGTAAAGATGCATTTTCTGAAAGCAGATAGAATATGTTAATTTAGTGAAAAGAATGGTCTTTCTTTAATGTTTTGGCAAAGTCTTTTCCAGCCCAGAGTAAACACGAAATGAGCAGGCTGGAGTGAAAGGTTCACAGTGTACAAAGCAGTCACGTGATGCTGCCACAGCAAAGGAGGTGGACATATATTTGAGGTTGTTTGCATGAGTCAAACTTTGCAATGAGTAACCCACCTAGGAGGATATAAATTATTAATATAATGCTTTGCAAAAGAAATGACCTACTAAAATTGTACTAGTTACATTGAAAAAAAGTAGTTCTACATGGTTTGCTCATTATAGACAAATCTATTCACAGTATGTGCAACTACATGACATGTAAAATCATATGGCAAAAGAAAATGAATTAACAGAGAACATGGGAAAAAATCCCCACATATGTTTTAAAATGCCCTGCAATTTTCACATTCAAAATTTTATGCATCTAAATCTAAAAAAATATTATATGGAATACTCTTAAGTTACACAAACTGATAATAATTTACTGTCTTTTTTACTCTAATAGGAGCAAGTTACCACATACTTGAACAAAGTTAAAATAGTTACTATTTCTTTATAATAAATTTGATGTATAATTTACTTTACTTGTGCTTTTTGCACCAATTTATAAATACAGTATATGCAATACACAACCAAGACTGACACCAACATTAATAATTGAATTCAAAATAGTAAATACTTACCATACAAAATAAACAGCAAATATATCTTTTAAGAAAACCAGAGCCTTCTGAACTTGGGAGGCCAGATTCTCTGGAAACCATGTCAAATTTGAGCACTGTGGAATCTCAGGCCAGCTGCGAGATTTTTTTCTCAAGTTGGCATAAGGTTGAGGAGAACCCAAACTGAAAAGTGTCATTTTTGCCACACTGGCAATAAACAGCTGGAACAATTCCATCGTGGTTCATTCAGGCCTTTACAATTTACATGCTGTACCTTCATAAAGGCTCTGGTTAATGATCTTGCCACTGCAAACAAATTTGAGTACAGCTACTTCTAACAGGCTTCCACACAGCTTAGGGAGGCTCTCATAGAAGCCTTGGTTTAAGCTCTTGGTCTAAGAAGTTTAAATACTAAGCAACAATCTGTTTCAGCACCTTTTGACCACAATAAAAGAAAAGAAAAAAATCCTACATAAATAAGAACAAGGTTTATAAAGTGCTTATGAAATTACAAACATTTCAAATTAGAGTGATGCAAATAAATGTCCATTTCACCATCAAAGGTAAATGCAGAAAATAAATGGGTCACTTTTCTGTCAAGAACTGACATGCCTTTCAAATCAGTAGTTTGGTCCGGCACAGTTTGAAAAGAAAAAGAACAAAAACAAGAACAAAAACCTTCATTAATTAATATATAAATATTTTCTATCTACTATAACTTATTCTTTCTATAACTATGAGATTCAAAAAAGCACCAATTTCAAAAAGTCTGCTACCAAATTCTTCCTGGAATAGGCCTGCATGATCCACATTGTTAAACCTATTTTAAAGCTAAAAGCAACAAAACCAAACCAAACTACACCTCCTCCTCTGCTTTTTGCTTAAACAGCTTTGTATGAAGTATAGCATAAAACATAAAAAAAAAAACTTGAAAGAAATAACAAAGGGACAGTTCTAAAGATGACTAATGCATTGAATCTGATTTCCTGTTTTTCAGTGCGAACATAAAACTTCTCATCTTGTCCTCTTCCAGAGTCAGAAGTGTGGAGGATGCCCATAGGGAGTCACTCCTTGCTGTGGCTGGTTACCTAGTGAGAAAAAGAAATTCAAATAAAATTGTAGGTGCAAAATTATGCCCCAGAAGGATGCTGCCTGTCTTGTCACTGTTCTCTATCCTGGCCTGACTGACTGGCCAGGGCTCAATGCTGGCCTGGAGACCCCAGTGGCACAGTGTAAACACTGTAGTGGGGCCAGCTCTACATCCAAGTCCCACACCTGCCCAACACATGGCTCGAGTGAGGGTAATTGCTCTTTACCTCTGAACTGAGAAACAAGTCAATACTAACATACAAAAGGACTAAGTATCATAAAGCATTGAAACTTCTCAAGATTTTTATAAAAGCACACTGATAGTTCTGCTTTAATGCAGTTATTATAAGAGCTTGAAACTGGATAATTTTCTGTAAATGGCCAAAAGACATAAGAGAGAAGTGTGCAAGTGTATGCATGTGCAAGAGCAGCTATGTATGTGCTGGCTCAAGCGTGTGCCTATGCATAAACCTGTGTGTGACTGTGCACACACACAGAGAAAACGAGTACGTACAAAAAAAGAAACCGGATTAGAAACAGATTACCACTTCAACAACTCTGGTGGGACTCTTCAAATCCAGAGGCCCCAGTCGCATGGCCTATGACAGAAAAGCAGCCTTCTGGAGTTGTGGTTGGGCAGCTCAGCTTAGTTGTCATTATTCAACCAAGGAGGCTGGCAGAACCGCTAGTACCCAGCAGCAGAGTCTACACAGGAGCACTTTGAGACACTGCAGGCTTGGCTCCAGACCACCATAATAAAGCAAGTAGCACAGTAAAGCTAGTCATACCATTTTTCGGTGGAGGGTGTGGCCTTCCCTTTATACACCTGTAAAGCGCGGTAAAGCTAAGCGCAATAAAACAAGGTGTGCTGGTATGGTGGTTAAGAGCAGTCTCTGGAAGGAGACTGAGTTCCAGTCCCAGCTCTGTCCCTTACCATCAGCTTGGGCAAATGAGTCAGTGTCCCTGTTGTGTAGTTGTCTCCTCGCCTGTAATACTGGGACAAAGACAATATCTAATCTCATGGGGGGGGTGGGGCAGGGTTAGGAATTGAGTGAATTAATACAGGGAAAGTCACAGAGTGCCTGGGTCCAAGAAAGTGGTCCACAAACGACGGCTGAGAACAGCAGAAGCTGCGTCTCATGAGCTCTGGGAAACAGGAAACTAGTAGATATGCTCCCTAGCTAGGTAAGACTACATAAAAATCCTAGGTACATATTTCTAAACACTAGAAAAAAATATCTAAAATATAAACAAACATGCTTCCTTGTCCTTAAAATCATACTGTCTCTTTAAGTCATGTAAAAACTCTAGAATTAATGAAACAATAAAATCTTAACTATACATTTGTTTGCTAGACCATACCTATTAAACAGTTGCAAAAGATTGATTTACCTGATTTAACTGAAATTAAATGAGACTAGAAAAGGAAAATATTTTAAAAGAAAAGGAAAGATCTTGGCTATGCCCTGGTAAAGACATGAGGTCTAGGAGGGGTGCTTCCTCTGCCAGGAGGTTGGCGTGGACAGCGGCTGGGCAGAAAAGAGAGGGAAACCAAGCTGCCCCTCAGCCATACTCTGACCCTTTTCCTCACAATATCCTACCACTTGCATGACTGCTTTCAGCACTGGCTGCTCTTAACTCTGCTCCCCAGACACATAATCAAGACCAGAAGAACATGCTACTCTTACTCTTCACTTCATTACATTATTCAGATAATGGTGGTAGACTTGGCACCAGAAAATAGGTCTCCTGACTTCCAGGCTTTGCACCAGAGGGGCTGGCTCCAATTTCTAAAAGAATGTCCCGTCCTGTGACTGCAGCATAGGGGTGGCTGGACTCAAGGAAGCACGCCACTGGCATCTAGACGAGGTGGTTGGAATGGGTTGGTGGTATGCGCTCAAGAGAAGCAGCACAACTGAAAAACACCACACACAGCAGGCAAGATCCCTGGGGAGGAACACCGCCCTGCTGCCTGTGATGGTACAGGTTTTGATTTCTCAAAGTTGTTCCCAGGAAGGTAGGGTGGTGCAGTGGTAAGAGCAGTCACAGCCCTAGGGACCAGGAGGCAAGTCTAATGCTGGCCTCCCTCTATCTATGACCTTGGGGAAGCCATCTAACCTCCTTCATCAGTGCACTTGAATGCCCGCTGGTTCTCTGAATCTTCCCACTTTTTAAAAAGGGCACCTGCGTTTCCACAGGGGTCCCCCAAAGGAAAGAAACGTTTCTAGATTCCCATGGAACCAACAGGAAAATAGCTTCCCTGAACTGAAAAAGATTGGGGATTTTCTTGGAAAAGCAGCATTCTAACTCAGACCGAACTAAAGCAGAATGACTTATAGACTATACCGAAGATGAAATGGTATCAAGGAAGGCAGTGCAGTGTCTGAGGAGCCACCACTTGTGGTGTTTGCTCTGAGTTCCCTGAGGATACTTACTGGAGAGCTGCTTCTGGAGCTGGCGCACCAGGGCTGCCGTCTGCTGCTGCTGCTGGGTCTGCTGCAGGCCTGGCCTGGGGAACTGCAATGCAACAGGAGGGGGTGGGGGGTCAGCCAGTGCCTGGCACAGGCTGACTCCCGGGCTTGGAGAGTCTGGAATGTACTTCAAATACTTCAGGACAAAGGTGCCATGCCCAGTGTGCATTCCTTCATTGTCACCTACATGCTGGTGTACATCTGGTGAACAGCTGATGCGCCTGATCCACGTAAAAGCCCTCTCCAGGGGATACTTGGCATTTATTTTAAGAGTCCTGAGGAAGGAGTCCACGCTCTGGCGGCGGCCCAGTGGATCAAATATCCTTCCTATCTCTCCCTTCACCAGCTGCCTGATTATTGTTATCACATTACAAACCATTTTCATGGCACAATGCAAACTTTCAGTCCACGGATTTGTATGCACCGCAGCTGGCACGAGTGGAGACAGGAACAGCCTGAGGCAGGAGGACCTCTCTCAGCGTGTGACGTGGCCAGCGTGGCTGGTGAGGCACGAGGGTGCACATGCCGAGGAGGCACTCACTTCCAGGGCCTCATAAGGGCAGGCGCTGAGGGCCCTAGTGCCAGTTTATGTTTTTTTCTTAACCTTCAAATTTCAGGGTCTCACTCTTTTCTTTCCTTTTGTGCTTCCCTTCTCTACCTCTCCTCCTTTCCACCTGGCTTATTATTCATATAACAGAGGAGTATTCTGATTCAAAGCTATCCTGATCATGCCCACAGCAGGACTGTGCTGGCTCTCTCTCCACAGGCCATTCCCCTCCCCTCGGGTCCTGCTCACCAGGCTGGTCCCCCTGCCTCCGGACTTCTAGATGGGGAAGGGCACGCCCTGGAGGTTGCAGGACAGGAGCAGAGTGAAGTTGGGAGGGAGCAAAGTTTTGCTTTTTGCCAATTTCCTTCATAGTGAGTCTACCGGTGGAACACATCTCTCTCTGGGAAGGTGATGCTCCTGGCAGCGGCCCGTCTGTCTCTTTCCCTCTGCTTGCCCCACAGAGCCCAGGGGGAGGAACTGCTTCCAGCCCAGGACTTTTGTCACCCCTAGTTTCCCTTAACCCCACCTATATCTCTGTAAATAGTCTTTTATAAAAAAACTCCATTGCCCAATATGGCTGAAACATATACTTCCTCCTCAGAGTTTTCCAATATGGTAGAAAATAGCCCAGGGTTATAGGTTAAGGTTGCCCAATTTAGCAAATGAAATATAGAACACCCAGTTAAATGTCAATTTTACATAAACAACATTTTTTTTTTTTTTTAGTTCTAAGTATGTCCCAAATATTGCATGGGACAAACATCACAGTTAGTGTAAGTACGTCCCATGCAAAATCTGGAACATAATTCTAGAGTTATTGTTTACCAAAAATTCAATTTAATTTCTCTGGCAACCCTAATTACAAGGCATTACTGGGTTGATTCCGCTAAAGCTGAATATTTGGCACAACACCTGGTTCAGCTGTTTCTCTCCCACTGGACAGCTGAGTGACTTAAAGATAAGAGACTTGGGCTTATCTACTAATGTATCCCTAGTATCCAGCAGTGCCAGGCACCCAGTAGATAGGTGCTCGGCAAAAATGAACAGAATGGACAGAAGTGCCTTCAATTTCCAAACCTTCCTAGTAACAAGAAAGGCACACCTCCGCCAATGCTACTATCTTCCTTGTTACATGGAAGGAAAAATAGCAGCTTGCCACTTTTTCCTGTTGCCCTAATCAAGAGGGAAAAAGAAAACAAAAATCCTCCTCATGAAATATGAAGTAATTTCTTTTCTAATCAGTGGTTTCTATGATTATTTAGAGATAAAAACCTGTTTTTTAACAAAAGCTAATATGGTTTTACCTGCTAGGTACTGTTCTAGACATAACATGTATACATTTGCCCATGTAACCCTGATATAATAATACCCAACCTCAATCTCTTAATATAAAATCCCGGGACAGATGTGTTTTGGGACTCAGCACATATATGATTTACTATGAAACATTCATAATATACAGACTAAGCAAGGTCCAGGACAGTAAGTACTCCATAATCAAACATTTTAAATTTCAACTGTAATAGAAAAACAACAAATAAATCAAAAAATTTTTAAATAAAAAATAAATAAATTTTTAAAAAATTTAAAAAAAAACTTGTCAGATCATGTACACCTGGACTTTGGTATGCTAATCAACCTGGCCCTGGACTTAGCCATTCCAAAAAGATATGTTGATGGGCTGAAACTTCCCCAGAGGAAATGCTACGCAGCCCTATACGTTAACTAAGCTGGTGAGGGAGGGGGAAAGCAATGAGATGTAAATGACCTACTGAATAAGGAAACTCGCCTTTACTGAAAGGTGTATTAAAAAAAAAAAAAGGTGCCTGCAGAAGTGCGGGTGGCGATTACTACGGGCCCAGGAGGAGGACCGGGAATCACCCCTCCCCTATTCCCTTGCTCCTACAAGCCCACGAGGAAGACCGGGAGCTCCCCCCACCCCCGCCGTTTCCCTTGCTCCTAGGGGCCGTTGAGTTATTCCAGGAATTGCCTCTCCCCTTAACATCCTTCCCCCATCCTTTGGTCCCTCAATAAATCAGTTATCTGTTCCCACAGCAGTTTCTGGGCAATTTCTCAGAGCAGGGCTGCCCTGACAAAAACCATTTTAAATTTTATCCAGCAAAGTGCAGATAGTCATAGGTAAAATAAATAAAAAGAGCCTTATGTCCATTCAAGTTAGCTTTTGCTACCAAATCAATCGGGTTAGGTTTACCCTTTCAATGAGTTCTACATAAAATTTCCATTTTCACAGGTGTCTGAATTTTGGAAACAAATAAAAGGGATTGTGAACCTTTAATGCTATCATCCTCACTTCACAGACTGAGGAAACTGAGGCTCTGAGGTGGTAAGTCACTTGCCCATGATCCCTCTAAGTTCTGCAGCTGGAATTCAGACTAAGCTTTCTGAGTCCAGAGCTCATGATCTTAACCACAATCTAGTGCCATCCTTAACTGGAATATGAGTTTCCAAATATTAATTTATTTGGAAGTAATCACAGATTCTAAATGGTCGACTGCAAAGATGTCTAATCTTATCAGCTGATTAAGGTACATAATGCATAAACATGTAATATTTGTCTCTTCAATAGAATATTTAGCTGCCTTCCCTCTGTTTATTTAAAGTCTACTTCAAATAGAGTAATTCTTAAAATGAATCACTATAGTTATCTTCTCAGGTTCTTTATTCTGAGAAGCCAAGGCAGTAACTAGGTACCTGGGAAGCTAGTGTGCAAGGCACAGGTGTGCAGGTACATATGTGGGTATATATGTTTGTTGGGGAGTGGTGGGTGGTCTGCTAGGTGGCCTTAAGAGATAACATTCCTGGGAAAACCTTCAAGGCTCTGTTAGGGTATCTACAAAGTCAAAACCATTTTCATAATACTAAGAAATTTTTTGCTTTTTCCACTCATTCTCTCAGGGTGTACAATACAGTTCCCCAGGGGAAACAAAATGTGTTATATTGTTATAAACTAGTGTCTTTTTAACTCAGACATTAAAGAAATTTTCAAAAATGTAAAACAATGTCATTCTTCTCACTAATATATTTTGAAATATATTTGAATACAAGTATTTTTCATAAGAAAGCTATTTCTGTTCATATGTAATGAGTTTATTTTAGAATTACCAAATATTTTTAATACTTGTTTTAATTTATAATACAGTAAATATTGATAGATGCACAATAGTTCTTTGGGTCCACAACTTTTAAATGTGAAGGGGTCCGAGGCTAAGAACTTTGAAAACACCAGCAGGAATCTGTGAGCCGTATTCTCAGCTGTAGTGCTGCACCACATTCCTCTCAAGGCCACCTGACACTAATTTTTACTAGCTTTAATTTGTACATGTATGTGGCGGTTGAGAGATGGCATGTGCACTTTTTGTGGGTCTTAAACACCTCCTTCCAGGGAATGAGAGGGTGCCACCAAGTCCTCACAGAAACCTCATTGCTGAGCATTTCAAATAAAGTCACTGCACGTCTTCTGCAAAAAAACAACAACAAAAAAAAAAACAAACAAACAAAGGACCCTGTATGTGGATGCAGAACATAAAGCCGTCAGGGGAATTTTTTAAAGAGTCACCCTTCTAGGCTGCTCCCCAAACTTCCTGAATTAGAATTTCTGGGGCAAATGAGCTGAAAATCTGTATTTTAAAAATGGTTCCCTCAGGTGATCTGATGCTTGGTTAGATTTTGGAAACATCCCTGTAGTGAGAAAACTTCCTGGTTTTCCTCACCTCTGTGCCCTTTGCAATGTTAATCTTTTCCGAACACCCTTCCTCCCCTTCCATCCCACACCGCGCATTCCTAAAAAGAAAGAGTCCCAGCCTTCAACCATCAGCTCAAGTTGTCAGCTACTCCCTCAGGCATTTGAAGAGTGATCACAGCTCTTGGATCCTCAGCGCTACCAAGATGCCTTTATTACCAACCCTGGCGCAACCTGACAGGGCCTCTCCCCAGCATGCGGGGTTTTGAGCTCCTTAGGGCAGGAGCTGGGCTGTGCTGCCGCTGCAGCCACAAGACAAAGCACAGAGCCTGATCATCTCAGTCAGGTGTAGCATGCCAACAAGGCACAGCTGCTCCCCAGTAAACACGTTCTCCACAGAACTAAAATAAAATCATTAAAATGTATTTTTGATGTACTCTTACCAATCCCTAAACGCCTATTTTGACAGTACACATTTGCCAAGAACATTAAATTTTCTGCTCAATCATTACTAAGGGAAAATGCATCATTAACTATATTTAAATAACTGCCACTGAATCTTCTTTGTCTTGGAAAAGCTGACGCCTTTGGGGCTGTCTTCAGCTGTAGAGGCAGACACTGACTCGTCCTACTCGATGGCTGGGCTGATTCAGTTAATGATGGACCTGCCTCACAGCCGGGTGACATGTCTTGCCTTCAGAAAGGTGTTTTTCCTGACTTATGGATAATGGGTGGAGTTTTTCCCCTTCATTGCTATGATATTCAACAAGTCATTGAATAATACCCAGATCCAGGCAATTTTCTGCATTTAGGGACACAAGAGTGAGTAAAACACTGTCCCTGCCTCCTGGCCATGAGGTTCATGCTTGAGCACACTACTGGTGAGCAAAGTACCGAGGCAACATTTGTTTCAAACCTGCTCTGCCAACAGGCAGAGTCCCGACAGTTTGAGGGTTCTCTGATGAAGGGAGCACAACCCTTCCTGGGTACCAGCTTCAGCAGAGTAGACCCTAGGACTGCACAGGCCCCTCCACTGTATGCCAGGGCAGAACTACATGTGCTACTGGTGCCCTCATAGAGCACCTGCAGTTGGTGGGTTTTAGAGCATTTATTATGCATTTATTTGAAAGTTAACTAGCAACTTGCATGCAGCCATTTTTTTGATCTGCACACCATCATTTTCATTAAAAAAAAAAAAAAATCAAATGTATCTGTCCTGTTAATAGAAATCTCCTGAGAATATCTTCCTCAGCTTATTTCTATAAATATGATATCTCCTTTTCCTTTAAAAAAGAAAAAGAAAAGGATGCATTGCTGTCTCCTGAGACTCAACGGTTTGGCTGAACTAAGTGGCTGGGTTGATGAAGTATGGGGTGGTCTGTGGGCTTCACTTTAAAACTGGTTTCTCTTTTCTATCCTAATGGCTTGGACAGAAAGGGCCCAGAGGTCTGAGAGGGGGGGAAACCCAAAATATTCCCCTCAGCCCAAACTAAGTATACTGGGCAAAAGGTTTTGGACAGATGTGACGTGCCTGGCACACCTTCCTCCAAAGAAGCCCCTTTTTTCCCTAATGTGGGACACTGAAAAATTAATACCTGCCTTTTGTCATCTAGTGGTTATGGACTGAATGATGCCTTTTAACCCTGTTGCCAAATCTGTTGCCCCCAGAATACAACAAGGATGCCAGCGTGTTAAAACAAGTATGCCATGGTCTGGGGACAGCCAACTGACCTGGAGTCTGCAAGATCCCTCCCCATGTGGGAAGGCCACGCCCCCCCACACCCCCACTCTTATTAGGGATTTCTGGACCCAAGGGTAGATAGGACAATGACCATGCCCAGCTTGAAGCAGTTAGAGGAGCACAAGACCTTTGCCCATTGTCATTTATAAGATTATAAAACATCTTAAGTCTGAGAGGGAGGAATTATTATTTTATTTTATTTTTTATAATGACAGTTTTACTTCCTCTTTTCCAATTTAGATGCCTTTTATTTCTCTTTCTTGTCTGACTGCTGTGGCTAGGACTTCCAACACTATGTTGAATAGGAGCAGAGAGAGTGGACATCCTTGTCTTGTTTCTGGCCTCAGGGGGAATGCTCTTAGTTTTTGCCAATTGAGTATGATGTTGGCTTCAGGTTTCTCATATATGACCTTTATTATGTTTAGGTATGCTCCCTCTATTCCTATTTTGCTGAGAGGTTTCATCATAAATGGGTGTTGTACTTTATCAAATGCTCTTCCTGCATCTATTGATATGGTCATGTGGTTTTTGTCTTTCATTTTGTTTATGTGGTGTATTATGTTTATTGATTTCTGAATATTAAGCCATCCTTGCATCCCTGGGATGAATCCCACTTGATCGTGGTGTATTATCTTTCTAATGTGTTGCCAATATTTTGTTGAGGATTTTAGCATCTATGTTCATCAGCAATATTGGCCTGTAGTTTTATTTCTTTGTTGTGTCTTGACCTGGTTTTGGAATTAGGGTAATACTGACTTCACAGAACAAGTTTGGGAGTCTTTCCTCTTCTTGGATCTTTTGGAATAGTCTGAGGAGGACACAAGTTAGTTCTTTCCTAAATGTTTTGTAGAATTCACCTGTGAAGCCATCCGGTCCAGGGCTTTTGTGTGCCGGGAGTTTTTTGATTACTGCTTCAATTTCACTAGCTGTTATTGGTCTATTCAGACTTTCTGCTTCTTCTTGATTCAGTTTGGGAAGACTATCTGTTTCTAGGAATTTGTCCATTTCCTCTAGGTTGTCAAATTTCTTGCCATACAGTTGTTCGTAATAATTTCTTACAATCCTTTGTATTTCTGTGTTATCGGTTGTGATTTCTCCTCTTTCATTTCTGATTTTATTTATTTGGGTCCTCTCTCTTTTTTTCTTGATGAACCTCGTTAAAGGCTTGTCAATTTTGTTTATCTTTTCAAAGAACCAGTTCCTACGTATGTTGATCTTCTGAATTGTTAGTTTAGTCTCTATGTCATTTAATTCTGAGGAATTGTTATTTTTTAATGTCAAAAAAAAGACTAATATAGGAAAGGGTGAGGCCGGGGAACTTGTATGCATGACCCATGGACATGAACTAAGGGGGGTAGAATTGCTAGGGGAAGGGGGATACTGGGCAAAGGGGGGGCAAAGGGGAAAAATTGGAACTATTGTAACAATATAATCAATAAAATATACTTAAAAAAAGAATGGATTAAAATAACTAGAAAAAAATAAAAAGGAAAAAAAAAGGATCTAAATTCAAGCAAAGGAAGGCAACAGGTTCAATAAACTCCAGAGCTGATTACTTTCATTTTAAAAGAAGTATAATGCTCTCCAAATTCCAGAGACATTCTAAAAAACCTCTCAGTTTCTCTTAATGGAACATAAGAATTTTCTTGAGGAAGACTATATGACAATTTCACATGTGATCTTTGACTGAAAGTTAATGCAATTGTTTATTGTTGCCATTGTTATGCATATCTCATAAAGCATGAATTTAATACAATATGATACTGACACAAGGATGAGTCAATTTAGAAAGACAACTTCTTTTCCTCTTTTCTGGCTGGAACCACGGAGGGTGCAGAAGAGAAGAAGAAGGTTCCTGCTGTGCCAGAAACCCTTAAGAAAAAGTGAAGGAACTTCACAGAGCTAAAGATCAAGTGCCTACGAAAGAAGTCTGCACAGAAGATGCTTTGAAAGGCACCTATGCAAAAGCTAAGCGCTGTCACAAGGAGTACAGGCAGATGTACAGAACTTGAGATTCGAATGGCTAGGACTGCAAGAAAAGCTGGCCACTTTTATGTACCTGCAGGACCCAAATTGGCATTTGTCATTAGGATCAGAGGTAAGAGTGGCATGAGCCCAAAGGTCCAAAAGGTGCTGCAGCTTCTTCACCTTCCCTAGATTTTCAATGGCACATTCGTTAAGCTCAACAAGACTTCGATTAACGTGCTGAGGATTGTGGAACCACATATTGTACGGGGGTACCCAAACCTGAAGTCAGTAAATAAATTGATTTACAAGCATGGTTATGGGAAAAAATCAACAACAACAAAAAAAATGAATTCCCCTGACAGATAATACATTGATGATTGCTTGATCTCTTGGTGATTATGGTATCATCTGCCTAAAGACTCTGATTCCGGAGATCTACACTGTTGTAAAATGCTTCAAAGAAGCACTTTCTGTGGCTCTTCAAATCATCTCCATGAGGTGGAATGAAGAGAAAGACCACTCATTTTATAGAAGGTGGAGATGCTGGTAACAGGGAAGACCAGATCAACAGGCTTATTAGAAGGAGGAACTAAGGTATCTACCATGGTTATTTTTGTAATCTGGTAAGTTAATAAACAGTGCCCGCTTTAAAATTGGGGAAAAAAAAGTCACAATTTTAAAGCTTTCTGTTAGCCTGATTTCCAGATCATGTGTACATTTGGGACATCAGGACTTAAGATGAAAAGAAATGACACATGAGGATGGGGTAAACATTATTTTCTTAAAAGCTAGAAGGAGCTTTAAACAAAATCATGGCCTGTTAACATATTTAGTTAAGAGTTAATTTAATCATAATAACTCATAAGTGTTAAAGTATCTTTCAAGTCAAGAACTGTAACTTAAGTAAGCAAATGACCACACAGGCACTGATATTAAGCCAACATCAGATTTAATTTGTATGCACAAGCTTTTCTTACACTTCCTTACTCTTTTCACAAAAAAAACCCTCTATTTTCTGATGACACGTCTTGAAAAAGTGCCCATTTCTGTTCTGTTAATTTTGACTTCTAGGTACCCTTTAAAAATTTTTTTAATCCTCACTCAAGGATATGTTTATTGATTCTAGAGAAAGAGAAAGGGAGGGAGGGAAGAGAAATTCGAGAGAGACAGGAAGAGAGAAAGAGAGACAGACAGATAGACAGACAGACATCGATGTGAGAGAGAAACATCGGTTGGTTGCCTCGCATATGTACCCCGACCAGGGATCAAACCCACAACCTAGGCATGCGCCCCAACCAGATATTGGACCCACAGCCTTTTGTTGTACAGGACAGCTCTCCAACTGAGCTACCTGGCCAGGGCCCCTAGGCACACTTTTTATAGCAGAGTGACCAACCTGACTACGAGAGTGCTGACATCATCGTCCCACGAGTCCCATCTACTCTTGTCAACAAGGGAAGAGACTAACGATAAGAATGGTCAACAAGCAGTGAACAAACCCTAATGCCTTTCAAAGTTCACCACATTCAACCTCCCCCGTATCAAGGTGTCCCAAACTTCTCATATTCCTCTTGACCTGTTATGGGTTGAATTATGTTCCCCACAAAAGACAGGGAGGAATCCTAACTCTTTGTATCTCAGAATGTGACCTTATTTGGAGACAGGATATTTACAGAGGTAATCAAGTTAAAATGAGGTCATTAAGGTAGGACCTGATCCAATGTTCCTGGTGTCCTTATAAAAAAGGGAAATTTCAGCACCAGCACATTTATAGTGAGCACACCATGAGAAGGCGATGGCAGAGATCAGGCTGATGCTTCTATAAGCCAAGGAATGCCAAGATTGTCAGTAAATAAATCACCAGATGCTAGGGGAGTGGCATGGAACAGATTTCTCTCTCCCAGACCTCAAAAGGAACCAACTTTGATGATACCTTGACCTTGGGCTTTCAGGACCGTGAGATAATACATTTCTATTGCTTAAGCCACCTAATGTTTGGTACTTTGTTACGGCAACCTTAGCAAACTAATTCAACCTCTCTAGATCTTCTTTTATTTTCCGTTTCAGAGCCATGCTAAGCCCTCCGGCTGGCAGAAGGCATGCTTGGCGGTTCGTTAGCGTGCTCCGTAACCGAATGCTGGCCTCCACCGTACATAGTGAACAAGCAATTGTTGAATTAGATTGTGAATGTCACCAGAGAGTGGTAGGGCAAGCTACAGGGAGGCAGCGGCTGTGTTACCACTACCACATCTTCCAAGAGACTGTGTGACTCAGAGCCCCAAATGAATCAGAGTCAGATTCTCTTCAACAGCCAGCTTACTGCTCTGCCTCTAGCAGGAGAGAAACAAAGAACAAAGAGCACTCTTTGGCCTGTAACAAGAATTGGAGATGCTGGAGCTGTTTATAATAAAAATCAATAAATACAGATATAAAGCATATAATAAATTAGTGGAACTAATAAGGAACACTACCACAAGATTAAAAACATAAAAATTCTCTTAATATTGCTGCAGAATTACAAGATGAAAAGTTAACATACATAAAAGCTAAATACAAAGTGAGATCCCAGAGCGGTAAAAAATCTGCAATAAAGGACATTATTGGTGCAATTAGCAGTCTGCAAAAATGTATAGATTGTAGTTTTCTATTAATGTTACCAATTTCTTGATTTTAACTGTATCAAGTTTTTGTAAGAGGATATTCTTGTTGTTGAAAACACACACAAGTATTTAGAGTAAAGAGGCATGAGCCTGCAGCTTACACAGCTGTATAGATCAGGAAAAAAGTGAGTGAGTGTGTGTGTTTAGATCAAGAATAATAAAACAAATGTGCAAAATGTTTACTAAGGCAGTCTACCTCCAATGCCCCAGCTCGGTGGAGACTCCTAGTCTAGCAGAGGTGTCAGGATCACAGATGAGAACAAAATTACCCAGGACACTGTCTTTTGTCTGGAGGGAGGAGAGGTGGCAAATCTCTCTAGTGGAGAAGAGTCTCGAATGCTTTCTCCTGGCCCCTTTTACTGAGGAGAGGATTCGGGAGATACAAGGTCAAGACTTATGAATCATCAATAAGCTTTAGATGCTTGGGTTACAGTTGACAGTTACTGATTACAGATATAAATACAGAGAACACAGTGACCGCTCTGTGTCAGGGTCTGTTAAACATCCTGACACCATACTGACATCAGGTGCAAGGCTTCATACATTTTTAGCTACACACTGTTTATAGTTAACTAAGAGATAAGAAAAGCAGAGCAAGCTCTAAAGCATAATATGCATTCTTCAAATCCAGTTCCCATGGAAACCTCTTGAGTTGCCTTTGAGTCATATCTGCCTGTACCTTCCTGGTGTCCTGGTTGAGTCTGACAAGGCTCTCTGGAGCCTGGCTCAAGGTTTGGGCTATGATTCTCAAAATCACACAGAACAGTCCCCTACAGTTAACAATTAGTGAATCTGGGTGAATCGCTTATGGCAATACTTTGTATTATCCTTGCAACTCTCTGTTAGTTTGAAATGATTATAAAAGGCAAAGTTAAATCTTGTTCTTAGGAGAGACATTAGAGTCAGCTAGCAGTACCCCAACCAAAGGAGCCCCATCCACATTTGTAAAGAACAGTCAGCCAATCCCTGCTAATACACCTGTGATGATAAAGAAAGTCTGTGAATGTTTATATACTGCTCTACTTAAAAAGGATTTTGAAGGTAGATTGCAGTAAATGTCATAGACACATTAAAAAAAAAAAAAAGAAAAAAGAATCAGACCTATAAAAAACTAAACAAACCTAAATTCATGATAAAGAAGAACTTCCTTAAAAATGGAGACCACACTGACCAAGGCGGAGGCCTGTCAAATGCATATGGAAGGCCCTGTTCCCACTGACCATGTTCCTTCTGCAGTCCTGCCCGGGTATTACCAGACCTTTAGCACCTAACTACACTCTGATCCCTCCTAATGTACTATTGCCCCAGCCATATTGTTCCTTTTTTATTACAAGTTGTGAAACCATCCACATGGAAATCCTGTCATGAAAAGAAACACCAGTTTCCCGAAGCATCAGAAATGCAGTAGCCAGCTCCTCCTAGGCAGTACTCACGCACACAGCTCACGTTGCTGAATTACCTTCAGAGCAGTACTTATTTTTACAGGTTTTTCCAATACATAGCAAGCCATGTGACCATTGATGATAGTGTAAAATGTTCCTTTTTAGAATACATTTAAGTAAATAGAAAAAGAGACAACATAAAGAAAAATAGTATGTTAAGAGAAAAAGCAGGGATATGGCACCTGCAAAAGTAAAGGCTGTAGCAGATTACTGAGGCTTGCAAATGTTCACTGACGCTGTGGTTTACAAAGCTGGGGACGTAAACTCTACAATTATAAAGTACTTGAAAATTCTTGCAGCAAGTGCCAACGGGCTGAAATCAGTATTTCTCTTGCATCAGTAAAGATAGTATTTCAGAAAGCACTCTCATGCTTTTATGAGATTATAGTAAGAATTCAAAGTAAGATAATCTTCTAAACATATATTTAGTAAATTATCATTTTAACATTGTTGAGAGAAAAATATTTGTGTCTGAATATAAATATTTTAGTCTACTGAGATGTCTGGAAAAACTTGAAGAGGAAAAATGATATAACCTATGGAACCCCAAATAGTTATTTAGCGCTTTCTAAGAAAACTAATATACTGACTACTATATCAATACAATCCCACTCTGACAAAATTTGGGGAAAATTGCTAGGATATATTTAGGCTATTTTAATAATTAACAATATTATCAGACATGAAAAATGCAAACAGACTTTAAAGAAAATGCCCTCATATTCGATTCCAAAGCACCAGGACTTACCAAAGGCTGCTGGGGCTGCATTGCTTGCAGACTGAGGGTCTGACTCTGGGGCTGTGGGGGCTGCTGGGGCTGCTGCATCTAGAAAGGAAGAAAAAGCATTGTGTACTTCAACAGAGGGGGTTAATATTCCAATCTCCTCTTCCCATACGCCTTTTATTTAATTATGTTGTTGCAAAAAAATAACATACACCAGCCTCCTCCATTGCTGCCTTGCCAAACATTATTCATCTTTCAAGGAGAGACCTAAATCTGTTCGTCCATGAAGCCCTCTTGGACCACTCCCACCCCAGGGACCTCGTCCTGCAGTAGCTGCAGTGCCGTCTGCCTGTCCTGCACTGTCCCGGGACATCCTCTGCACTTACTGCTAACTCCTTTCATGTCATCTGCCTTACACATATTGTATCCTATCTTATACTAGTAGCTTAGATGAGGACAGCTCAGTAGTTATCTTTTCTTTCCCTATGATATCTGGATGGACTTTTGAAGAGTTTGTTTTTTTAAGGAAGATGAAGATGAAAATGAAGATAGAGAAGGAGGATGAGGAAGTAGAGAAGGAGTTGTTTTTGAATAGCTCTTGAAGATTATATATTTTTTAAAAAGGAAGTCATAGAGGTGGGAAGTTCTGGCATAAATTATGAGAATAAAATCCTAACTGTTGTCTTGACAAAGTGGCTCAAACGCAAAACTCCTGGAAAACACTTCCAAGTCAGAGAAGAAACAGAGAATGCAGAGGAAAATATTAATAGGTAGTTTGTCTCATGACCTTTAAAGTGTCCTCCGCACAAACACTTCATCTTGATGATGACAGCATCAGACTTCTTTTCATACTTTGCCTTTTCCAACTTGGTTTGTACACTATCTTTCAGTTCATTTGTCTTCTGAAGGGCAAGGTAATAAATGACTATTGCCAGATGTCATTTCTTACTAAGCGACAATGCTCATGATGTGGAATCCAAGAAGAGATCTGGACGGGGTCTCTCCCAACATGAACAGTGCTTCTTGGGCTAGAAATATAGTGATTACAATATGGAGCCAATTTTCCATTTTACTCTCTGTAAATTCTTCCAAGAAAAATCATCCCAACTTCATAATTATTAATTTGTTCTTCTGTGGATGTAATCAAGCACCAAAAAAATCACTAAGTGTAATTCTGATTCAAAAGCAAATCACTTTTATCTCTAGGGATTGTTTTTTTTTTTTAATATATATTTATCGATGTGAGAGAGAGAATGGGGGGAGTGGGGAGAGAGGGACAAAGGGACAGAGGGAGGGCGGGGCAAGGAGGGAGAGAGAGAGAGAAAATTTGTTGTTCCCTTATTTATGCACTCACTGGTTGCTTCTTGTATGTGCCCTGACTGGGGACCAAACCTGCAACTTTGGCATATTGGGAAAATGCTCTAGCCAACTGAATTACCTGACCAAGACCAGGAATGTGTTGTTAATGAAAAAAATTACTAGGAAGACATATTATGTTAATTGTGATAAAAAGTACATATTAACTGACATGGAAGGTTTTCAATATTTGTAGCCTTAAAAAACACCAACACAAGATAGAAAGTAGTAAATAAATAATGTAACTTCTTAGTGATTTGAAACTGAAATTTCAAAGTAGAGGAAATATAAATATCAGTTCTGGGTTGAGACAGGCAAATTCTTTCCCTGTCCCTTTCTGCAGGGCAGGTTATTTTTCATTCACCTCACCAAGAGGATAGGCCTCAGTACTCCAGCTCTAGTAGATCCCTCTTACTTGGTGCTTTTTCTCTTTCTTGGTAAAACATAAAATGACAGTGCATCTCAAGTTGGACTGTTGGTAAGATCAGAGTACACTGCACAGACTCATCAGGCAATCTCCAATCCACGAACGTAGGATAAACTTACGCACAATGAAGACAAATGGACAGGTAAACATAAGAGCCTTTATTTCTTAAATGAGGAAGTTAGAAGCAAGAATGTGTCAAGGGAAGGAACGCTTTATCTAGGAGACTCAAAGTTTATTTCAAATAATGAAAGAGTAGCTTTCCAGATTCCCTGGCTGGTTTGGCTCAGTGGATTAAGCGTCGGCCTGCGAGCTAAGTGTCGCTGGTTCGATCTTCCAGTCAGGGCACATCAGAGAAGGAAAACTCTGACTCCAAAAAACCTCCGCTGCCTTGCGGCATACCTCTTCAGGGGAAAGGCTAAGGGAGTAAACCCCGACAGAAAATCCGGAGCCGGAGTCCCTAAGGCGGTTTGACGTTGTAGTCAATACCGGCAACTCCTGCGGCACACCTGAAGCCAAGCTGTATTGACTCCGTCTTTCCCTTGGATCCTTCAGCTGCGAAGAGAGGGGGGGTCTGCTGCATGGGCAACAGCAGACCCTCCATATCACCCTGCCCAGGCTCTGTAGCTTCAGCTTCACTGGAGAGGACACTCCAGCGTCATCGCAAGATGTCGATTTAACACGGGAGGAGACAGATACCGTGTCACTCCCGAGTCGGACTGCACAACCATTCTCGGCGGTGCAGATAAGACTCTTAAGAAGCTACACCATCGTCTCTCGAGACGGATGGCTGCCGACTGAGCTTTCCGGATTCTAACAGAGTCAAGATGAAATGTCCCATTGAAATATTGTACTTATATAACACCAACTTCACAGCCTAATCAGACCAGAGGTGCTACAGAATTTTTTTGGATTAAAGACTGCTCCCAAAATCTGACAAAAACTCTGGACAGCTTCCCCCCCCCCGTCTTTAAACAATATAAGAAATTTTGCATTCAAATCGCATGGACTCTCATTAAATAATGACAGACTAAGCAGTGGCTTACACTACCAAAACAAAGGCATCCAGCTACCTCGAACCTTGGTGAAAGGGGAAGGATGCTCTGCAAAATGTACTCTCCTGCCTGTGACCAGACAGATGCAGACAGAAAGAAAGACCCTGGCCAAGTTGAACTAAATTACACCATTTTAGGTCCTACTGTCACATACACAGGGCTCCTTGGACCCACCATGTACTGACATCACCTCCCAGCCCCATACCTGGAGAAGCCTCTGCTGCTGTCGCACCTGCGGTTGTCTGGACCTCATCGGGTCCTGAGGCAGCGGCACCGAGGGAAGGTTTGGATGTGTGGAAGTCAGCACTGCATCGATTCCTCCACCCATCAGAGGGCTCTGCTGAAGGGACTGATGATTCAGTCTGGGAAAGAATAATGCAGCTTGTTTCAGGCCTGAGTACACTGTCACATTTTTAATTGGCGCCACTAGCAAGCATATCACAGACATTCACAGAGAAACAATCTGTTGAATAATTACCTGTACAATTCAAATGCAATAAAGGCCAGTGGTTAAGATAATCTAGAGTCCCAGGGATAGACAGGATCACTTGAAAAAGAACAAGCAAGCTTACTACTTTAGGTAGAATTGCTATCATGTATAAATTACTTTTAAAAAATGTTAATAGTTTTCAATAATAAGTGACATTAATTGAGTATTATTCTGGAGTAGGCACTGTGGTCAAAGTCTGAGAGGTGTTATTTCATTGACTCCCAAAAGCAGCCTTTGGAGGTCAGTCATTTTGTTATCCCCACTTTAAAACTGAGAAAACAGAAAGCTACAGAAATAACTCATCAAAGTAATTCAGACAGCAAATGGCACCAGGCGGAATTTAAATCCAGAACTTTTGGGCTTTAATGTTTAAATTCTTAGGCAATGTGAAATGCTACTACTTATTAGAAAAATAATAAATATATTTTCCAATTTTATTTATTTTCCTAAATGGGCTACCATCTCCCTTGCCAACTTTCCAAGTAGTGATTACTTGGAACCGCCATGCAGTCATGGATAATAAATGGAGCTAAGCTGCTACCCAATACTGCACAGAGTTCTACATGAAACTTAATTCTTCTAGATCAATGCCATCCCACAGAACTTTCTATGATGACCGAAATGTTCTGTATCAGTGTTGTCCACCAAGCCACTGGCCACCAGGACTAGCTACATAATTTTAGGTCTCAGCACAAAATAAAAGTGCAAGGCTTCCAGATAGAAAATTAGAATTTCAAGAAAGCAAAGGTAGAGTATTAAATCAAGCGTGGGTCCTTCTAAACATGGTGACCTGTGTGACTGCACTGATCACGTCTTAGATGCTGGCCCTGCTGGCTCTCCTAGTGGCTCCTGACCACTTGAAATGTAAATAGTGTAACTGAGGAACAAAGTTTTTAATTTAACTTTAATTCATCTAAATTTAAATAGCCACATGTGGCTGATGGTTACTATAATGGACAGTGAAATTATACACTATGTCTAAGAGATCTAATTAAAGAAAGGACTTAAAATAAAATCTTTCATGATCATACATTTGCCAACTATCCCTGGCATGGGAAAGGTAAAAATTAAGAGTAAACAGAAGTCTTATAGGCACCATCATAATGAGTATTGTAATCACAGACTTTATGGCTTTGATTAACATATTCTAGTAAGGCATTGTTAATGATAATCAATGCTTTTTCTTTTTTAACTTAGGTATATTTAGCTAAAAATCCCTTTTTAAAAGAGAAGAAAAGAAAGAACACTAGAGCTAATATAGTGTTTTCACCTAATTATATTACACCCATACTATGGAAGATGTGAATCAAAACACAGGGGTCCTGAATGAAATAAACAAGATGGGTCATTGCCTATTTTGAGTTCTATCTGGGTGCTCATAAAAATAAGATGACTTAATGCAAATTAAGTGCAAATATGCAAGTTCATAAAAGCTATATAAAGTGCCATGCTCTCAAAGAAGCATAACAAAGAATGGTGTCCACTACTTCAATCGCTGTGTTACCTCTGAGAGCCAGTCAAAGGCTGCAGGTACGGCGATGCCTGTTGCTGAACGTAGCCACTGGGTGGCTGCTGCATCTGTCTGAGCCTTTCCATCAGCGCTGGGTTGGAGTGTGCAGCCGGATAGGCTCTGGAGTTGTAGCTGGGAGACAGGACCATGCCACCAGCCTGCTGCTGCGGGCTCTGCTGCAAAGGCATCTGGGTTCCATACATCGTATAGCCCTGGGGCATGGACTGCAGGCAGGCACAAGGAGCAAAGTCAATGTCTTAATTTACCACCAGCTTTCCTATGGCTGAGATACTGATCTATGGGGATAAACAAACCCAGGAGGAGCCCCCTGAAGTTCAGTATTCTCAAATGTTCTTATGAAGAGGACCAGAAAGCTACAGAATTAACTGGTTACATAATGGTTTCTCAGGAAAGCAACCAAAAAAGAATGCTCATTCAGTTACGAGATTAGTTTCCAGATCAGTAGCTTATTTTGAAGGAAGAGATGTTTCCTTACAGACAAGCATCCATATCTTTCATGCACAGATGACATCACAACGGATCCCAAGCGTCAATAATGTCATTTCCAAAATTACCTAGGAAAGCTACCCCTTGCTCACATACATTAAAATAATGGTATACACTTTCCTGATATGTGACTACACCTCCTTGAATCTGATGAATGTGCCTTTCATAACTAACCAGTTATTAAACAAACAAACAAAAAAACAATTAATGCATTTACCAGAATGAGGATGGAACTGAAGACTATTTAATATCCTCTAGTCCTGATTGGACCGTAGCCCATTTCAGTACAGTGCCAATCACCTGAGCACTTAATTTTTCTATGCAGTATGGACACACATGTGACTGTTTCTCTATATCTTGACATTAATGTAAATGAAAAACCTGAGGTTCTGCTAGATCACTTTCTATACTTTATAGAATAGAATGCTGGTTAAAGCAGAAGAGGACTGCTGTTCAAATCCTGAAAGCACCACATTTTCAGATGGTGTAGTGGCTGATTTGGAAGGCAGCGTAAAGCATAATGGTCTTCCAGCAGGCAGCATGAATGCAGCCAGGCTCTAGGGTCAGTGCCTCTGAAGGCCAACCTCACCCTCCTGTCAGCTGTGGACACAGTATAAACTGTTAGCCCCAACTAGCAGCTTTGCCAACATCCCTGGCTCCTGATTATGGAAGGGATAGAGTAAAAGTATATGGATGCAGACAAAACAAAATTATTAGAAAAAAAAATAGCTCCAGGTTTACATTATACCAAGGGAAGTCCACCATTTGTTGAGTAGCTGGTGTGTATGTGGTGCAGCATAGTGTAGTTCTAGGTTGTCACAGTTCTATAGATTGCCTTACTCACAATGTCCCCCTCTGTTTTACAGAGAAGAGGACTAAGACTCACAGTAACTTGGACAATGTTACATAGCTAGTAAGTTGCCAAGAATTTTGCAAAGATCTGATTCCAAAACCAATTATCTTCTTATTTTATCATATTCATCTTTGAAGCTATCTTTGTATATGACAAATTCAATCATGAATTACATCATTATATGTTATAACATAGTACGTTGGAACTGTTAAGCATTTCAAAACCTATGATCATCATTAATAGAGGTTTGAGTTTATTTGTTTCTAATTCAAGAATTTCCTAAAATGTTGTGTTCTTTAAATTAATCCTGACACTCATTCAACAATCACTGGACATATACATATATTTTTTGAAATGTTGATTATAATCTACGGAAGGAATAACTAAGTACTAGACCCCATTAGGGAGTAGACACATTATTTACTTGGTTTCCCACTTCAAACAAAGAGATTAAAAGTCCCAGCTGCACCTATGAAACGAATGTGGGTACCTGTGTTTGCTGCAGCCCTGGATACTGGGGGAGCTGAGGGGAGGGCCGTGCCTGGGCAGCACAGAGAGCAGCCTGGTCCCCCGGCTGACCCTGGAAAACAAAGCCGAGGGGACTCCTGATCAAAACAGCAAGGGCTGGATCCGAGCTCCTGGTTAATAACCCCAATAACCCGTTACACCAGATGTCATTATGTGAATACAGAACTTGCAGATTTCCAAACTGCATTCAATTTGATTTCTCATCAATTTCCTATATGTGTAAAGACTGTTGAACATACTATGTCTTTCAAAGAAGACTACAGACGTCCCCAGCAACAGAGTAATGACATAAATACAAGCCATAATAATCAACAGTTTGCTCATCGGAGAGGCTCCGAGGCAGTATTCCTGAACACTCCAGGATACAGATGCCCCTTAGAGTAAACGTCACGAGTCCCTTATTGTAAAAGCTGAAACCACAGAGTCACATGTTCCTGTGCCCATAAAGGAAAGAGCATGGGTGGCACATACAAATGCCATATACAAATTTCATACTTTTTAATAAAGGTTCATCACAGTGACCTAAAATATGCTTATTTAGCTATGTAGTCAATGGATAAATTTGGTATCTCCCATGACTCTAATAATTAAAATATAATCAATAAAAATTTATAACAAGTTAACAGCAAGTACAATTCTAACCAACTACAATCTAAAATAAAACCAATTAACATTTGTTCTACAGTCTTAATTTAATACATTTGGCCTTAGGAAAATAAATACATTCATAAAAGCAATATGTAGTTTATGTTTGGCGTCAAAAGCTACTTCTTGGAAGTTTGCAGTAATAAGCACAGGAAGAGGTCTAGCTTTTGCCCATTATGTACTTTTAGGACTTACTAATTATAAAGAATGGGGTTTATCCTAGGATATTTTACTTTTGTTTTACATAATAGATGTCCTCATTTTCTTAAGTGCTAAATTGTAGTTATGTAAAACACTTTCATGTTCTTAGAAACTAAGATAGTTATTTCTAACAGAAGGGAATAAACATTTAGCTTAAGATTTATTCAACATTTATTATATGCCAGGGACTGGGCTTCTTGTTCTCATTCCCATTTTCTGACAGGAGCTCTGCAGGGAGGGAGCATCATCCCTATTTTCTTCAGCGAGAAGCTAAGACTCAAAGAGCCTAAGCAGCTCAGTGAGTGCACCCAACTATACCTGGCTAAGCCACTCTCTGAAATCAGGTAAGTCTGACTCCAAAGTCCAGGGCTTTTTCCATTGTGACAAGATGCTTCTACATGTCATATTAAGGATGAAAATATTTAAAACCCCATTTCATGCTTATTATTTAGGGACATATAGCCTCTTACACTCACCCCAATAAATAACCAAATGGAGGCTCTCTATTAAGACATTAAAAAATATTGAATGTATACATCAGACAATAAAGTTCTTTCTCTGATCCCCACATAAAATCGGGGCATTTAAGAATTTCAGCCTCTCCTAGGATGACTACCTACCCATATGCAAACGAAATATCAATTTCTGAGAGTATCTACTATGGTATCTGTATATAACAGCTTCAACAAGAATCTCACTTTCCAAAATAGGGTACCATAAGGATACCCTTGGTCTTTAGCTGATTAATTTAGATGTAATTATATCTCCATTTGCCTGTGTCTAAGAGAAACTGACCCAAATCCCTGTGTGGGAACCCATGCCATGGCACTATGGCCATCAGAAACCTACAACTATTGCCCAAGTATCTAAATGGCATCGGATTTTCTAAACACTATGGCAAGAAGTCAATAAATCAACCAGATCTTTAAATGCCATTCCTCAAATCAGTGCTCCCTGAGAGCTTCTTATGAGGTCCCCGAAACATAATGTTGTACTTCTTTGTGGGGACAAATATATGTATACTATCATTTTGATAGAAATGGAGAAAAATGAATTATCTGTGAGTTAGAATCTTGAGATCCATATGTAGTCTACAATATCCATGCTTTGTTTTGGCCTGAAGGAAACAAGACCCGAATGTAACAGCTGTACGCTGATTTGTACAGCAGATCTTTCTAACTCTATACTCTTTCTTTCTTTATTGGAAAACTTATGAAACAAAACAAACTATGACTTACATGTGGGGGAAAAGTAGAATACTAATAAGGTAAGTATCTGAATTATTGGGCTGTACTCTTTTATTGACAAATAGCAGTTGAGATTAAAGAAATATGAATTAAAAACTATTCTATCACATTCAAGCAAAAAACACATTCAAGGAAAAAGCCACTGTAACTTCAAAAGAAGCAAGGAGAGAAGGATCAAAAATTTCAAGTCAATTTTTACACTCTAAATTCATGCATCCTCAGTCAACCATTTTTGTCTAAAGGTTAACTATTTATTTGTGAACATACTGTGTTCCCTCCCACCACCTACTTATGTACAGGAAGTAATAATTCTGATATGCAACATCTTCCCTGAGGAAATCAGAAACACCCCAGTTGGCTAGCACTATCCAAGTGCTCTGTGAGTAGCTTCATTATCATATGCTACCCTGAATTGTTTTGAAAAATACCCCAAACTCTTCCACCAAACTGAAACAGACTCCTATCATCCTTTGGTTTTTCCCAGAATAATGCCAGGAATGCATGATTTCAAATTGTAGAAATATTTCAATTTGTTGGGGAAACAATGAATAAAAAAAGTTCTTTAGTAACTTGAAAGATTTTATAAATGCTTAACAAGGATCATAACATGAGAAACTACAGATTAAGATTTAGTAAAAGGTTTTTAATATTGGTGGGGATGGTTTCACTGATATAATCAATAAGGGGCTAATCATCCAAACTAGACAGGCCAGGACAACAGGTGCAAAGTGGGATCATGCCTGGCAAATTGGGACACATGGTGACACTTTTGTTAGACATAATTCATTTATCTGGTATTTTTGGAAAATCTTCTAAGCTGTACTTTATTTATTTTTAATCAAGCATAAGTTAGTTTACCAAGTGCTTTCCAATTGCTCCACATTTTTAGTACCATCTTTTTTTTTTTGAAGAAAACTCATTTTTTACTTTAATTTTTAGCATCTATGATTCTAATGATTTCTTTCTTCTACCTGCATTAATATCTGGAGATTGGCTTAATTTCCCCCTCTTGGTTTATTCTGTTTAACTGAAACAATCGGAGGCAACATTAGCTTCACGTTTTCTGGGTGCAAAGGACAGGTTAGGAGGCTGTTTTTTGAAGAAATATGTGTGTCTAGCCAGGTGCATATGACTTTGAGCACATCGCAGAAAGAGAAAATGAACATGTTTTTGCCCTGCTCTGGCCCCCATATTCCAGCACTTTGACTAAAATGTGCTAAGAGAATGAGCCACAGTTAACTGGAAAATTCCAATAATTACACAAAGCTATCTCTACATTGCTACCTGAGCTAAATTTCTACATTTCATTTCTCTAATTTCCTTTCATGTACTTTGCTTTGGGCTTGCCTCTCTGTAAGAAAGATAAATCCACTGTATTTTCAAGAATTTCCACTTTCTAAAAACTTCTTTAAATAGCCATGCTGTTCAATACTGACTTATTTTCCTGGCCTTCGTAAGAACAATATTTTCTTACTGCTTTATTTTTTTTAAATTAATTAATTAATTAGTTAGTTTGTTTATTTATTTTTAGAGAGAGAGGAAAGGAGAAAGAGAGGGAGAGAAACATCACTGTGTGGTTGCCTCTCACTCGCGCCCCCAACTGGGGACCTAATGTGCAACCTAGTCATGTGCCCTGACTGGGAATCGAACCAGCAACACCTGGCTCGCAGGCCGACGCTCAATCCACTGAGCCATAGCAGCCAGGTTACTGCTTTATTTTTAATTAGAATAAGTATCTAAGCTAAAAAAGATGTTGACTCAAAGGCCTTTTTCATAATTTGAAGTTAATGCATCTAGTAGGTTAAAAGATTTTGATAAAACATACTCAAACATAATTTTCATTCTTCTGAGTCCTGTTCTCTTCACTAGCAATCACTCCCTCAGTCAACTGAGCGAACGTTGAGATCTCTTTCTAAGGAAGAACTAATTATACATCCAACTAGCAGGCAGTATTATAATCAGCAGCATTAGAGGATCAGGAATCTTTTATCCACTCCGTTCACTACTAATGATTTTTTTCAAATCTGTATTTAGTAACTAGTCAATAGTGTCAAAGGGTCGTAAGTAAGGAGACAAGTTCCACCTAAAATAATAGATTTTGTGACTCTGTTTCTGAAAATGCTGATTTAGGAATAATAATAAGTCACCCAACGAAAACCAGTGGGTAATGTTTTATGAATCATCTTAGCAAAAAGGGTTTTATTTGTGATGTCAGCATGGCAGGTACTGAGTAATGGTGCTCAAGACTACACACATGGTATGAACCTGAAATGGTCTTCACATCATACTGGTATATTTTGATTTCAGATGAAAGAAAATTCTATAATTGCAAGAGTTCCTGTCGACCAGTTATGTTTGATTCTCATAAAGCTTTCACATCAAATACAAATTGGTTGAGAATCAACAGTAAGATTACCTGCTGAAACAAATGGATTCATTCTAAAATAAGCACACCTCATAGAAAAATAGACTTTTACAATTGTATTCTATTACCATGTCCATAAATAATGAATATAATAATTGGTTGAGTATGTACACTCATTAAATTTCTAATAATGGAGAATATTAAAGGTAAATAAGAATGGTACAAAGCAAAGCAAAGATATATGTACATATTTCTATTAGTTTGAATGAATATAGAAATGATAGAAACTTTTGACTTTAAATACATAACAAAATATTTTGTCTATTTTTTAAAGCAAAACCAATGATTTATACAAATTGCTTTCTATCTGAATTACATTAGCATTTGAACAATACATACAAGCTACCTCCAAAACAGTTCTAAATTTGATAATGTATAATTCAAGTTTTGAAATAAGTAAAAACCTCACCTTGTCACTGTACAACACAAAGTGTCAAAAAATTAATTTTCAGAAAAGTCTCCAAACTTTCCTTTGCAGAAATAACTTAAGGAAATTGCCTATATAACAGGTATTTAATAACATAAATATTTGCAAAGCTTGAATATGCAGTTAAGGATATTTTCACCAATGTATTAAAAATGTTACCCATTAAATTGGCAGTGAAACAAGTTGACTTACATTCACATCTGAGATGTGTGCTCTTTTTTATTCAAATGGTTCTTGGGTTTATGTTGTAAGTTGGCTACCTGATACAGAAACCTATAAGTAATTTAATGCAAAACATGCATTCTTAGCTAGCCCAGGCAAAGCAGTAGAGGTGAAGTCTTACAACATGCATGCACAAGATCTATGCTTGAAAAGACATACTCTCCATACCGGAAAGAAAATTGAAATGAGAGTTCTGTTGAGGAATTTGGAGTAGCCAGTAAGTGGGATGTGATGAGAAGGGGATGTTTCATAACCACAGTTCTCATTATCTTGCATTGGCCTATGAGTCAGCATGCCATGCGTTCCCCTACAGATGATGTGAATTACCACAGAGAGAAGCAAGAGCTCCGGAACAGACGGGTTCAGAACTGGAACTGAGATGAAGGTGCACAAACTGGTCTATGCTCCCAAGCCCAGGCCATGAACGTCCATTGTTTTCTATACCACACACATGTATGATGAAAATCATGAGGCAATCAAAGGGGAAAACTTTCAGAAATAAATGCCATTAAATTGAATATGGTCAATGCATTCATGAATTTGTGTTATAGTCTCAAACATAAAACAAGTAACAGTGAAATGAAGACTATAATTATTACCAGCTATAGAAGAATAACCCGCTTCTCATTTTGATGTTCAAAGAGCTATAAAAGCTTACTTAAAAAAAAAAAAGAAAAAAAGGAATGACAGCAGGGGTGTTACCATTATGTTGTCAAAGTCTTCCAGAAGGGAGACAGCAGAGTTACAGAAGTCCTACAGAAAGGGGACAGCAAGAAAACGGCAGACAATACAGATAAGATTTTTTTTAGCCTAATGATGTGTGTAGCCAAAATACATATGAAATAGTTCATTTTAAAACAATGTTTTAGGGAATCAAGATTTAAAAACCCAGGCCCTACAGAGGTTTTATTCATTTATATGCCAAATGATACCACCATAGTCTTGGACACTGAAAAACATGGTAATATTCATACAATGGACTAGCACGACCTGGAGGTTAAATGGTGACATAAAAGAGGTCACACGCAGACACTTCCTGCAGCAAAGGGATGCTCGCTCCCCAGTGAACAGCAGGGAGCCAGCGTCTTTCTTGGCCTAGAGCCAGCAGGAAAGCTCAGGAAATTTGGGTCACATTGAATGGACAAGACATTAAGCGAACAAGCCAGTAGCATATATTATTGGAGGATGTAATTAGGTAGCTGCGGCCCCAGTAAATGAAAATGAAAACAGAGCATCGAGTTAACCACACATTCAATTAATCAAAAACAGACAACAAATATTTATAGTGCCACCAAAGTTTACACACTGACAGGGAATCTGATTTAGAAAAACAGAACCAAATGCTTGAGGAAAATTCCTATTCTTCAGGTAAATAATTTTCTTGTTTAATCATTTTTATAAACAGATTCTAAGCAACATTTTGTCTGAGATACTAAAACTGTTCTGCTCACTGAGCTTTAGAGACAGAAACGAGGCAGAGGATTCTCAACCCTAACAGAAAAAGTATTTTACTATATTAAGGACTAGAAATTATAGGAGGAATTTCCCAAGCAAATAATATTTATTCTCACCACTTCAGGTGTAGGCATATGATCCATCATCTGCACCTTTGTCTTTAAATCCAACAACCACATGTGTATTAGTGATCCGTTCTCTCCCCCCTCCCCCCCAATCTGCTCCCCTCTTACAAAAATAAAGCTGCACACACTATCTTCTAGATCATTATGCTTGCCTAATGACAACTTCCTTATCATTCAAATAAACAGAGAAACACCAGGTAAGTAAAAAGCAAAGCACCTACTTTCCTGGACATGGTTTCCATCCATGGAACAAAATAAAGGGGTTTAGGACATATTTATTGTTCAGTGGTTTTTGTCCTCTTACATTCACATTTTCTCACTGAGATGTTTATAATTTACACTCTCTGAGTAAATGCATTAAAGATCACTGTCAAAACTCAAGATTTGTTTCAACAAGACTATTTTGTCTACCTTTATCAAATAAAAATCAAATTATTTTGAAATATGCTCAAATTCTACAATTAGGAAAATTATAAAAGGGAAAACTTGAATAGCTAGTAAAGTTATAAAAAATACCTAAACTCACAGATAATTAGGAAATGCAAATTAAAATGTCATAATCCAATACCATTTCACCTGAACTGAATGAGAAAATGAAGGTCTGACGATATCAAGGGTTGGTGAGGATGTGGAGATAGGAAAACACTCATAACTGAGAGGAATCACTATCACTTTAGAAATCAAATCAGCATTTCCACTTCCAAGTACACACCCTAAAACTCTCCAAACATAGAGAAGAAATGCACGAAAATGTTTACTGTACCATTGTTAATAGTTAGAAATAATTGGGACTAACTTAAATGATCCCCAACAGGAGACTGGATGTTATTACTCATAATGGAATAGCAACTCAACCAGAAAAAACAAATGAAAAAAAAAATAAGTGTAACAAAGTTAATGTAATTAAAAAGTGGTCAAAATACAAGTTGAAAAACAATACAGTAACACATGTGTGAGATTACTATACAAAGTTTAAAATATAAAAGTAATACTATATATAATGTTTATGTCAATGAATGTATAAGTATGTACTGAAAAGTATAAGAACAAAAGAAAATCACTAAATTCATGATGATTACCTTTATAGGAAAGAACAAATGAGGAGACAAGGAACCTCATCCATATCTGTAATGATTTATTTTTTTTAATGATTTAGAGCAAATATGGCAGAACATTTTTAATAAAACTAGGTGATAAGTACGGCAGTGTTTCCTATATAATTTTCTACTCTTATCTGCCTGTTTAAAATATAACACTAAAAAGTAAAGGAAGAAAACAGAAGTTCCAAGCTGATACCAAATCCAAAAAGTTTGCTTAATCGTCTTAAACTGGCTTCATCAATCCAAGAGGCATGTTTTTAGGAATTACAAATTCACATTTGCCAAGAAGCTAACAACTAGGAGAGGCTGTTACTCAGCCATTATTCCTCTTTCATTAAGTTACCCAATGCCTTTATTTGGATACACAATAATGGCACCTGCTCCATGGATGATAAATTAGTGTTCTTACAATTAACCACTACCTTAACTGGGCACATGATCTCTGTCTGCTGCCAGTAATCTTCCTCTTTAATGTCATGAAAAATCCTTCTGATTTACTATCTATAGTTTTTAACCAACTGCTTTCTTTCTTCCAAACTTTTCTCCATCAATTTAAGTATATCTTTGTCTCTCTTTATTTGGACTCTTAAATTGTGTGGCAATGATTATTACACAAAATGATTTTGTGCACTGAAAGGCAGAAATCAGGATAAAGTGATACCATAAACAAAGGCATGAAATTAAGTCCTTTATCCTGTGTGAAAAAGTCCCAGAAGAAGGATATGGTGGGGGTGGGGAAGGAAGTTCCTTCTGTTCTAAGAAAAATATTGGATATATAAAAAAAAAAAAAAAACAATTTAAGCGGCATTTTCCATTGTTATAACCAATATTCTATATTTTGTGATACTTCTCATAGGCTATGCAGAAAAAGAAATACAATGATCTTTTTAATATTGAAATTGGAATCAGCCCCTCTAAAGTTTGTATCACAGAATTTAGACAGTAAAAACATACTGGTCTAAGACACCAAAATGGCTATTAGGAAAACCAAACATTTTTTTTATGGGTTTCTTTTATTGGTGACCACTGAGCACCAATCTTATTAGGGATAGTTAATATAACTCTACAAGTAAAGCCTTTAATGTGCTTTTATTCTCTTTAAATTCTTAACATATTTAAGAAAATCAATATTATTTTTGTGGCATAGATTTTTTTTTCTGAAATAATATAACCATAAAATAATACTAATAAAAGTGATAATAACTATGGCACTTAAAATTTTTTGAGCACTTACTATGAGCCAGCCACTGTCCTAAGGTCTGTGAAATGTATTAAATAATTAATTTCACAAGAACTCTATAAAGTAAACATTGCATTAGCTCCACTTTATAGGGGAGGCTCTGAGGAAAAGAAAGAAAATAGTCACTATAGTCAGTCCTATTTTAATAAAAGACACAGAGTAAGGAATGAAGAGTATCAAATAAAGACTGTAAGAAGAATGAAAAGCTTCCTTGTCAAAAGATATTTATGCATGTTGATATACACTAAAGCTGTAAGAAAATATACTCGATTATATAACAATCATCACATCAAATAATTTGATTAAAAATACCTTACAATATCCATACTATTTAGCATCTGCTTTCTAGACACTATACCAATGTCTTAATACATTCCTGAGGAAACATAAGATGGTCTATAATGGAAAATTCCACGACCAACTGAAGCTTATATTCAGTTTCTGCAGCAGAACTAGAGTTACTTTGTTATGGTATTCTGAATTTCATCATGCACTAAGACTAGATGCTTCCTACATACATCAATTTGTCTCATTAGATGGGTATAGGCTAAGGGGGACAAGTACTGAGACATATCCAGAATTCAGGTTTTCAAAACATAGCAGGTCACTTCTGGGAGCAATTTCTGGAAGCATTCAGAGGGACAGCTATGAGATGAATTTGTGGAGGATAATGAGGCTGCTAAAGATTAAGGCTACTAGGAAGCTCTAGGCTTTGGGAAACAAATGCTCAAAACATGAATCCACTGTAAACACCTCACAGATTTCTACCCTGTGCTCAATGAATGAAAAGATGATAGAAAATATTTTAAGACCCAAATACCCAACCTTATAAGGAGAGGGTGGGGACCAAGGTATTCACAGACAACTGGTCTGGGAAGCCGCATATCCAAGGCTTAGAGAAAGTTGAAAATCTTTAAAAGCATCTGTTACAATTCCAAAACCAGTCTTGAAGGTTAAGATAAATGGAAATTTTCCAACACATTTTTTTACATTTAAGAAATAAATTTCTGTAGTTAGAAAATTGCTAGGATAATAAGAAAAATGATATCAATTTCATTTTCACAATAAGCCAAAAACTGAAAGGGAAAAAAAGAAACATGAAAGTTTTTATGCAGCTAGGGAGAATCACATTATGTATAGGCATTTAATCTGAGAAAGGGTTCCTACCAAAATTAGTATCAATGCTTCTCTATCATTTCCTATCACGAAGAACATATGAATATATTTATTAGAACTAACTGAACCAGAATCATATCACAAACAATTTATATCAGTTATATTCCATATAATTCTGTTTTTATCCTACACCTTAAGAATTTTTTTCTGCCACCACACTATATTTAGCTAGATTCAGGTCTAGTAATAGTTTGTACATGACTGAGTAGGGCAGACTCTTCCAGGTACAGGGCAGATGCTACATACAAATCTCATTTACTCTATGTAGGACCCTTCTACCAGATGACTGTGCCATGTATGCATTCTCTTCCTTATAAGAATATTATTTTCCTCAATTATCCAGCCCTTTAAGAATGATGATTGAAGAAAAAATGTATTTGCTTGAGAGCCCTTCAGAGACTCCTAAGCGAGTTTCACCTGTTAAAAAAGAACATGGGGGAGGAGGGAAAGGGAATATTGTACAATCAGTATTATGAAGGTGAGCTTTTATTACTTGAAGAAGGGATTCTTGATTTCTCAAAAGGAAAAACATAAGGAAAGAAAGAAAAAAAAGAAAAAAAAATCCAACACTGTGACAGAGTTGGTACAAAGGAATCAGTTAGAAAAAGAATGAACTATCAGTTAATTCTTATTAGTACAAGCAGTATAACTCTAGGTGGTGGAAAATAATCGAGTCAGGTATTTTTAAGTGGTTAGAGGAAAGTGTGGGATTACCGGGGTCCTTCAGGTATGTTTTAGGTCATAAGCCTGCCTTCTCCAAATATGCAAGGATATCTTTGATTACATGTACATTATCCTATTAATTCCTTTAAAAAAAATTGCTTTAGGGGAAATTGCTTGCTATGGCTTTCATGGGGAAGGAACCTTTTTAGGACAGGTGTGTTTCCCAGCGAGCTTTTCCCTGACACTAGGAACCACTTAGATCAATTCAAAACTGAATTTAGCAGTAACAGTTTGAAAGTGGACTATTAATAAGGCAAATTATACCTAGTGATAGAAAGGTAGGTATGAAAAACTACATAAATGTATTAGAAGGCATATTTTACTCAGGCTTAAATTATTTTAAAAGGGAGCAAAATTCATCTTAGTGGGATGGCTATTCAACTTCTAGTAAAGTTTTAATTTATCTTGATTAAAAAAAGTGAAACAATCATCCACAAGAAAAGCAAAATCCCAGTGAGGTTTTAAATGGCTCCAAACATTCTGCTTATTTAAGCAAAATCAAAGTGTTTTAAATATTTTATTCAAATCTTTATTATTTCTGTGTAAAAGGCAACTTAGGCCCATCTTACCTGACACCCAGAGAGTTTGAATCACTAGAGGTCAGGGAGAGACAAGCCTGTAGTGACTGTTGTTTGCATTCACATGCAGTTCAACTTGGTTCCTCTTTCCTGTCTTTATAATACAGGTAAAAGGAAGCATTTTTAAGAATGCATACCTAACCCTCATATCCCCAACACTCCAAATCACTAAGTGGATGGAATGCAGACATACCATAAGTTACACAGTGGAGACATGCATAGAAAGTTATGCAAAATACAAAGAATATTTTTAAAAGCATGGGAATTTCTTGCTAATTTGAAAGTTTTGTGTTTTTTCTTAGAGCAGGTTATACCTGAAGATTGGCTGCTTCCTTAGATGATCATAGAAATGCCTAACTCATAGGAGTGCTGTGAGATCTAAGATAACTAACATATTTATAAGTGCTTGGAAGTGTGTTGGCAGATAGTAAGTGCTCCATCAGTGTTAGCTGCTTATAAATATTATTATTATTACTATCATCATCATCATCAAAATGGGGAAATTTTAAAGAAAATTTAGACAATACAAAAAAGTATATAGGAACTAGAAAAGGAAGTCACAATCTCCCCTCTCTCTTTTTACGTATAGAATCGTGGGTTTCATGAGTCTATGCTATGTCTTGTGTGACTCGTACCATTATTTTGTTAAATAATCATTGTCATCTAAAAAGTTAAAGAGAATGGGATATAGGACATAAAAACAGAAACAATATAAATCAAGATAATTTAAAGATATGCATTACTGACAGTTATTTGCAATGTATTCTATGTCTGCTGAACACCTTCTTAAGTATACAATAAAAATAGAGTCTGCCCAGGGCACTGGAGGAGAAAACCTAAGAAACATGAGGGCTCCAGAGACACAACATGAATATGATGACAATTAAAATACTGGGTGAGTGATTAGAGAAGGTCATTTCAAGGATGCAGGTCCTGCTGCTTCTAACTAACCAGAAGGTCATTAGCTCTCCTTTTTGTTTAAGGCAGACTTTTAATGATCCTAAGACATTTCAAGTTCTTATTTGGTCATTGATAACAGTAAAATGGAAAGGAGAAAAAGTGTTTATCAATCTGTAGGTGAGAGCTATCCATGCACTCACCCAGGTACCCAGGGATATGCATGCAGGAAGAAGGTGCCCCACACCTGCGTGCATCCTTAGCTAGAGGACCCCATGGAGTGCGTGGAGGATGCCACTACGTGTCTGGACCAACCTGCGGGAATGGCCGCGCCTGGGCCTGCCTGAGGAGCCGCTGCTGCTGCTGTTGCTGCAAGGCCTTCATCTGCAACAACTGCTGCTGCGATGGGAGCGCGTGCAGGGAGGGTGGCTGCATCATGGCACCGGAGCGCCGCTGCAGCATGTTGGAGAGAGCTTGCTTGGTGTTGCTGGGGACAAAGGAACCCGCAGGGTCCAGTCTGGAGCCACCTGTAAAAGCAACCAGAAGGAAGGGCTTTCAACACATTAATGCAGCAGATCTTCCTTATTGTATCAAAATGGAGAAACCTCACCTTCTAAGGCCTCACTTCATGAAGCAAAATGGAAAATAAGGCACTGTCCCACCCCTATACAAGAATTGCATAATTTCCAAAGGACGGGAGGGTGATGTGGGAATGAATTATAATATCTGGGAACTCCTGCCATTTGCGACAACACGTATGGAACTAGAGAGAATTATGCTTAGTGAAATAAGTCAGGCAAAGAAAGCAAATAACCATATGATATCACCTAATACAGGAAACTAAAGAACAACACAAACAAACGAACTAAATAGGACAAGGAGCAGAATAATAGTTAGTAGGGGGGAGGGGGGAGGGAGAGAAGGGGGATAAGTAAGGGAAGGGTCTAGTCAAGGAACGTGTATAAATGACTCATGGACACGGACAACGGGGAGGGATATGATTGTGGGAGAAGGGGTGGGCTGGGTGTGGGGGAGCAATGGGGAAAAAATGGGACAACTGTAATTGAAAAACCAAAAAATAAAAGAAAAAAAAATAAGGAAGAAGGAAAAAAAAAAAAAAAGAATTGTAATATCTGAATGGCTTCACAGAGGAGGGCCCACTTGAATTGATAAGGTGAAAAGCCTGAAACAGAGGTGTTGGCATACTTCCAGAATCATGTGGGTTTTAAATGATGGAAAGCCAGTCTTCAGGAACATATTACCTGCAGAAAACGTATTGCCTTTGTGGTGCGTTTTGCCAAGTGACCTAAGCCAGGCAGAGAAACCCTTCTGTAATTTTAAACAAATTTGAAGCTCATGGAATTTAAGCTTCTTTACTATGGAAAATGAAAATGTCTAGCTTACAGTACAGAGGTATGAAAATAACTTTAAAAACCTGAATGCTTGCAAACTTCAAATACCTTGATACTAAAGATAAAACACATCTTTTTTGAAGGCTAGAAATAACATAAACAAGAATGTTGATAATAGCAATCAATGCTAAGAAACCAAGGAAAATCCTCAATATTTTGTATATGCAATTTGTCAAATGCCTTTAAGAGTTCAGAGGGAAAAAAAAACAACATTTGCTGATTTCAAAGTAGGTTCCAATCTTTCACTTGTCACATAGTCTACATTCTTTAATGTAAGTGAATAAGAAAACTTCTATATAAATACCCCACAAAAGATGTTTTATCTTTTTATAAGCAAGTTATATGACAGAAACAAATATTTTAAAGCTGTTCAGCAAAAAAAAAAACCCACATTCTTTTAAATACTCAGCACGACAATCAGCAATATGATTTACAAAGCAAATGAGCAGTATTTGAAGATCATTTGGGAATTAATGGGAACCCTATCTGAGCAACATACAGCAAGGCTTAAGCAAGAATTAGAACTAATACATAAAAGTTTAATAGACTTATTTTAAAGATAAAGAACATTCTTTTTAAAGATTAGACTGTGGTCTGTGTTCTATTAATTTTTCTAACTTTTCAGTAATCTTACCTCTGGATTAACTAAAAAAAAAAAAAATATATATATATATATATAAAAGATGTGGTTGAAGCCTCTGTATATACCTACCTAATTATTTTCCTTGCCTTCTCCTACCATATTGCTATTCTAATTTGATGTTTATTATTCCTACACATTTCCTTATAAATTTACCATACAGGTGTATATAAATGAGAAAGGGAGACTGGTAAAGGGTGTGTGTGTGTGTGTGTGTGTGTGTGTGTGTGTAAGGACACTGTTTTACATTTTAACTACACATAAATGGAAGCATGTTGTATATACTCTTCCTCAATTTCATAGGATTTATATTTTATGAAAATCTAATATTTCACACGTATAAAACCCTCATAAATAGTTGTTTTCTTCAAATGTTTTTCTAACTTGTTATCATAAGGATTAACCTAATAAACAAGTCCCCCAACTTGCAAATATCTTTTATAGCACTCTAGGGTGAAAGGGTATGTGCCTTTATAAAGTATTTAGTATTCAGTTCAGATAGTCCTTGTGCTTGATCTATTATCTACAATGTTGAAAATGCTAGAAAGTTCACAAGGACCTTGGAATTAAAGTCAAAAGAGGTAACGATTGTGTATTATTTCCTACATTTATCAAGTCTAGTTTGTTCTTTATAGTTTGCATTTATTCACTCAACAACCTACTCCTAAAAGCCTACTTACATGCTGTCATGAGTTCTGGGGACACTAGAGCAAACATGTCATAAAAAACACCTGCCCTCAAAGAGCTTAACATTCTGGGGCAAGCAGATAAGTACATATATAGCACATAAGCAAGTGCTGCTACTATGGAGAAACAGAAAGAAGAATAGGGGAAGAGAGTGCAGGATGGTCAGTACAAGCCTCACTGAGAAAGTGGCATCTGAGCAAACTGAAAGGAGGCAGGCAGTGAGCCATGCAGACGTCTGAGAGAGAGCACTCCAAGCCCAGGGGCCAGCAGGAAGAGCACAGCCCTGAGTGAGAAAATGTTCAGTTCATTTACCTAACCTGTCTGCTGTGTCAGGCTGTCTTCTGAGTACTATATTTTAAAAATTTACTTTAAATTATACACACATACATGCGTGTGTGTGTGTGTGTGTGTAGTAGACACTTCAAAAAAGAACAGGCATTTTATCCATCTTCTTTACTGCAATATCTTAACACCCAAAACAGGATCTGGCACATCATGAAGCTCAATATTTTTTTGTTAATATGAATAACTGAATTATCCACCCTATAAAGCTATATAACAGCAAAACCATTTTATAGATGACTGAGTGGTAAAATGATCAGGCACACAGAAATTAAGACCTGGCCGAGATTATAAAGCAGGAGAGTAGAAGAGCCACCTTATAACCTAGAACTGTAACACCCAGAGCAGCTCTCTAAACTACTAATTTACAGGACACAACATGGATTCGCCACTGCTCTAAGGCAAGAATCAAATATTTTTTTCCCTAGGCCTCAAAATGTCACACTCAACTTACAATAAAAAATAAAAATAAAAAAATTACAATACCACAGAACACAAGAAGTAACAATATTATATATCAGAATGGCACATCCTAACAAAATGTAGACTGAAATCTCAAAATAATTCATTTTTCTAAAGTAGGCAAACTTGATTTTAGAAAATTAAATCCTTCCCTAATTAACAGCCTTTTTTATTTACAAAATCTTCATTCTAGATATAAAACTACCCGAGCTTGAATCAAGGCAATACTAAAATCAGGAACATTTATTCTGGATGTGGTAGTTTTCCTTGTTGTTAATAATCATTTGCTAAACCAAATTTCTAAACTCCTTCATAGTATAAAACAATTAAAAATGCAAAATATAAGAAAAATTTTTTAAAAAGTATAATACTGTCTAATCTTTAAAATGATGGTAAGAACTCTGATAAAAATTTCTACAAATTTTACAACAAAACTTTAAACAACTTTGTATCTTCTCGTCGGCAGCCGTCCGTCTCGAGAGACGATGGTGTAGCTTCTTAAGAGTCTATCTGCACCGCCGAGAATGGTTGTGCAGTCCGACTCGGGAGTGACACGGTATCTGTCTCCTCCCGTGTTGAATCGACATCTTGCGATGACTCTGGAGTGTCCTCTCCAGTGAAGCTGAAGCTACAGAGCCTGGGCAGGGTGATATGGAGGGTCTGCTGTTGCCCATGCAGCAGACCCCCACTCTCTTCGCAGCTGAAGGATCCAAGGGAAAGACGGAGTCAATACAGCTTGGCTTCAGGTGCGCCGCAGGAGTTGCCGGTGTTGACTACAACGTCAAACCGCCTTAGGGACTCCGGCTCCGGATTTTCTGTCGGGGTTTACTCCCTTAGCCTTTCCCCTGAAGAGGTATGCCGCAAGGCAGCGGAGGTTTTTTGGAATCAGAGTTTTCCTTCTCTGATGTGCCCTGACTGGAAGATCTTATAGGTTAAGATTTTCATTAGTGGCTAACGTCCTTCCTTCCAGCACTAGATTAATATTTCACAATCGGCATACAAACTCATAGCTAAAATTTTATTTTAGGAGAAAAAAATGTTGAATGGACAGAATTACAGAAATGTCAGCTGAGCACTCAGCTCTTGAAACTTCCAAGTTTTGTGGCCGTTTCAGGTTAAAAGCAAGGAAAATCCCACGTGAGACGGCCAAGCTATTTTTATCTCCAGTGACCTGACTGTGCCCTCTTCACATACCTGGAGTAAGAGATTGGTTCTGAAGGAAGAAGCCAGGCTGCTGGGGCTGACCCAGAAGGTTGTAGCCCCACAAGGTCGACTGTGGATGATGCATCATCTGGGAGGAAATGGGCGAGTAATTAGGAGGCACTCGGTATATGTTGCTCTGTGGATACTCCTTCAACATAAAGTTAAAACAGAAAGTTATTTCACTCCACACACCTCATAGATAATGAATACAAAGTCTTCCTATCACATTATTAGAGATAACTCCTATCCCAGGAGTAGATAAGGCTATTTTTAAAAAGGGGAACATGGAAGGCAGGAGTCTCCATATATTCTCTGCAAAACACTCATTTAAGTTAAAACTTTTCCTTGATTGAAAAATACTTGGTTACTGTAGAGCAAGGTGGGAAAAAAATCTTTTCTAAACTTAAATCTTAAAATACTACAAGCACATTTAAAATGTCAGTATTGACCACCAACCACAACTGAAAGAGGATCTTTAGTTGCAAAGTCTCCCAATCATTTTATCTTAGAAGGCCTTCCTGATACCTGGGGTCTGGATCAGATTCATGTCGAAGGCCCACAATACCTCCCTGGCCTATACAGTATCTTATTTCAATTTCCAGAGAGCACTCCGTAGGAGTAGACTCCATCCCTATCCTCAAACACAACCCTCTGCCCCATACCCCATGCCTCCTGCTCAGAGGTTCCGAACTCTTTCTTACAGCAGCCAAAGTTCTCTAAGGATCACAACTGCATGTCTCAACTCTCTCACCATTCCTTCCTTCCCTAGTCTAGCCCTAAAGGATGAAGGGGAAATAAAATCTTAGAAAAATAAAACCTGTACTACATCCCAATGGAGTAGTGTGGAAAGAGGAGACGTGACCATGACTCACTTGGGGAATGAGATGAGTTTTAGGTCTTTTGCATCTGAAAAGAACAGAAATCCATCCATGTGGCTGGACAGACTAGGAGACCCAGATTTCAGGGAGTGGCAGTCTGGACCTTAATAAGCACCCCTTTCAAGAGAAAGGAATACTGGTAGGAAGACTATATGAAAAGACACCACTAACATTCAAGTGACATCCAAAAGTGATGGTGATCATTTCTAGAATAATATTAATCACCAAGGCATCAGACAGAAAAATATGTTTGGGCTTTGACATAGGTAAACAATAACATTAACTAATCATGATGTCTAAATACTAAATTGTGAATATTTTTTCTACCGTGCTGCTGAATTTCATAGGAAAATGTCTCAAATAGTCTCTCAAGTATTTTTCAGGTGAGGTTAAATGGAAAGATATTTTATACATTAATCCGTTAAGTTCTATAAAATTATCTCTAAATTACCATCATACAGATTTCTGTTGTTTTCAAGAAATGCTGCTATAGGTAGGGAAGGCTAGTAGGCAAACAAGAAGTGAAACTATATTAAATTATGTTTATTTTATCTTTTATAAAGTATCATAATATGGTAAATGAGTAAAATATACAGAAGAGTAAGGTGGAATGGTAAAATATGAAATCTCAGAAACATCTTATTCAATATATTAGATGGAGACTTAATAGAGAGAAAGGCAAGTAGTTTTTTTTTTTTCTTTTAATATACTATAGATACCAACTGTCCCAAACATAATAACTAGTTTCAACATGGCTCATAATAAAAAAATATGTAAGAGGATGAGATTTTATAGGTATGAAATATTCAAGTTTCAAATTAGAGAAATTATGAGGCACTGAAATATTAAATATTATTCATAATGGAAGCCTAAAATTAAAGTTATGAAAAGCAGTGGAAGAAAAATCAAAAGCTATAATCCTGACTCTGTTAATCATGGTAGCGCCTCATTACAATTCTTACAAAAAGGCCGCTACTACTTTTAGCAATGTTTCTAGGGATATAATTTGGACACTAGGAAATCTACTAGATGCATGAGGCAAAGGTCCCTCTACTTCCTGTACTTACATCAGCTCTTGAGCTTGATTTTGTCTTGCGTTTCCTTCCCTTTGTTTTCTTCTCTTCATCTGTTGTAGTTTTTCCCTGATCTGACAGCTCAGCTAATTTCCTCTCTGGTTCCTGAGAGATGGGAGACGTGGGCTCTTCCTCTTCCTCCTCGGGAGGCAGGGGCAGGGGCTCGAGGTAGTAACTTCGGGGCTTGGGCATGGGGTGTGTGTGATACAGAAGGAGGTGATGCTGCTCCTCATACTTGATCACCTTCCGGTCCATTCGGACAGTCCCAAACCAGGCCCAGGACAGAGGCGCTGGGTTCTTCTGACCCTCAAACAAATCCCACGGGGATACCTTCTGCTTTGTGGAGACCTGGAGACCCTGTGGTGAAATAATGGTCTATGACCATCTGCTCATATCATTTCCTGATTGGAGGCCAGGCTATCCAAGGACATGGATTCAAAAAACATGTTGGCCGGTATAGGCCTAGGAAAGAACTTTAGCACACAGCAGACAGGTTAACTGATTAGTACAGGGGTACAGTTACATGGCTGGAGGTCAGTGGTTAGAATCCACACCTTATAATTCAGTTCTATGGTTCTTTATACCATTGAGACTCTCTTTAGCCTGTAACACTGGAGAGTCCCATGTATTTTACTGTAAAGTGGCATTTATTTATTTATTTATTTATCTGCCTGCAAAAAATATGCTGCAAAGTCAATCTTCCTGTACTAAATTACAATCAGTTATAAACCTTTGGAATCTATTTATTGTTTTTAGGGTAATAAACACTTAACAGTCAAGTTACATTTAGCTGCTAACTGGGCTCAAATAAACTTCAATCCAAGTATGGACTTGACTCAATGTGGACACCTTTCATGTGTTTAACAAGCCAGTCTCTTGAATAGTTAGGTCATATTATTATAGAATTGACTTGTACCAACAGGTAGAAATAAAGTCCTTCAACTCAAGCTTATCTCTACTGAATTCAGAGGAGAAAATGTTATCCTCTTTCTGAAAATAAAGTTTATTTTTAACATTAATTGGTGATGTCCCATAGTACTTCCTGGCATAGCAATTTGAAAATACTTTCCTTCAACATGAATAACGTACTCGGGCATTCCATAAAATATGAGTGCTCCTGTTCTTATCTGCATGTGCTCTTCCATGTGGGACTTCACCCAAAACCGAGGCTCAGTCCCATCTGCATATTGACTGCTTCCAAGTATGTCTTGAGACAGACTTCTTTCCTGGGTGCTAAGACCACATCACCAAATCTTCTAAATGTCTTACCACTAGAGAGCCCACTGGCACTGCAAACTCAGCTTGCTTATGATTCTAGCTTTTTCTTTCTCTACAGCTGCACTGGTACGCATAAGTACTCAAGGTACTCAGAATTACCGAAGCATTGCATTTGTCCTATGAGTCATAGTTTTTTACATCTCTGAATAAATTCCATCCTTTGTCTGTACCACATTTTCTCCTATCTCCCAGCTAACTTCAAAGCCTTCAAAATGATTCAAGTGTCAATTTTCCTGGGGATATCGCTCTAATTACCTACCTCCCATCTGAGTGTGATGGCTCCTTCTCAGGGTTCCCTAACACTCTACAACACGACACACAAGTCTCACCATATGGTAATTGTCGATCTACCTCCAGAGGGTAGGAGGAGCAGAGTCTTTCATCTCTTTGATTTTGGAAATCTGTGGTTGCTCATGTTCATTGAAAGAAGCATGGATTACTCTTCTTATATTATAGAAAGCCTTGTTTAAAATCTCACATAAAATCAAATGTTCATTAAATACTATTAATTGATAAGAAAATAAAGTATCATCACTTTAAACATTTTTTTACTCAAAATAGTTTACTACATAAAGACTTCTAGCCATAAAAACTTTCTCCTCTAAACATACTCTGTTTCTAATTCTGAAGTAAAACCAGACCTGATCTTTGCATTTTTCTTACACTGAGCTTTTTAGTTAGTCTTCTGTTGGTGAATTTAAAAAGTTTAAATGAAGATCTTGAAAGATTTGACTTATTTTTTGATAATGCCAATAACCATTGCACTTAAATGATAAGAATATGCTTTTGAAAAATCAGGAAACTGTAATATTAAGATGTTTTATATGCTTCACAGAAAGACAACAAGATAATATTTTTTTGTAAGTTTATACATTTATATTTATTAGAAACAAACATTTACTCTTGCCTGTTTTTTATCTATAGAGTCGAATCCAGCAATTTTGTTTCCCTTTGTGTCAATCAAGGAACCCATAGGTTCACAAGTGATGACATCACATGTCTGTTTTGGCAAAGGTAGCAACTGTCGAACTTTGTCAATACTTTCTGACCGCTTGTCTCCTAGCTCTTTCTAAAAAAAAAAAAGAGGGAGAAAAGAGAAGTGAACAGAAATTACGATGAAGGCAAAGTTACCCAGAAGGAAGTTCCTTATGAAACATTTCCTTTTAGATAGCTACAAGGCTCTTTAACTTTGAACATGTTCTATGGTGCAGCTCTCATTTAGAGTGGTGAGTATGTTTCAGTTCTTCATTTTTAGTAGGGAACAGAACACACAAAAAGGCACCCTTGTTACACAACATTATAGTGCTGAGATGACAAAAATCCTGGGTAGCAATTGTAATCAGAAGTCAGGAGCTGCAGCACCGAACACATTCTCGAATGCAGGGTCAGACCACAAGGTAACTGTTGATTATTTTATTGTATGGTCATCAGATATATTGATTTTTTTTCCTATGCTGTTTATTTGCAGTTTATTTCAAAGACTGTGTTAGTGGTTGGTAAAATAAATCAGATTTAGAAATATCAATACAAATTATTTTTCACCTGCATGTGCCAGTCCAAGCACAAATTTATCCTAAATTTAATGTTGGCATTTTGGTTAGATACTTGGCAATGCATTTCTAAAGTTCCTTTAAAAATTAAACATGTTTTATGAATATAAGTTTTTTAAAAGAAAAATCATCTAGCTATGTGCTTTCTACTTTTGTGTACTAGTGAGCTAAGGTAAAGCAAATAGCGAAATAATCACATTAAATTAACTTGATTGTTACAACCTAAGTGCCCATCTGTAGATGAGTGGATCAAAAAACTGTGGTACATTTACACAATGGAATACTATGTAGCAGAAAGAAAGAAGGAACTCCTACCATTTGCAACAACATGGATGGAACTAGAGAGAATTATGCTTAGTGAAATAAGCCAGGCAAAGAAAGAAAAATACCATATGATATCACCTAATACAGGAAACTAAAGAACAACACAAACAAAGGAACTAAATAGAACAAAGAGCAGAATAGCAGTCAATAGGGGGGAGGGGAGAGGGAGAGAAGGGGGATAAGTAAGGGAAGGGTTTAATTAAAGAGCCTGTATAAAAGACTCATGGACATAGACAACAGGGAGGGATATGATTGCGGGAGAGGGGGTGGGCTGGGTGGGGGAGAGAAATTGGGGGAAAAGGGGACAACTGTAATTGAAAAACCAAAAAAAAAAAAAAAAAAAAAAAAAATTAACTTGAATGCAACAAATAACATTTAACTTAATGAGTAGTAAATTACATAAAATGTGCTAAATATCAAACCCATAAACAATTTGAGGTCATAATATAAGCAGGTCACAAACTTACCTTTAATTTCTTTACTAAATTCATGTATGCGCGTTTGTTCTCTTCAGATCCCCCTGGGGATGCATTCGATAGATCAGAGGCTAACGTTCCATTGATTAAAACACCCAGCATGTCAAGAACTGTTGTAAATAATTCACTAAGAGGGGACAGAAAATAATTATTTTCACCTTAAAGCAAAACCAAGATACTCTGAGAATTTTTATCTAAAACACAGAATTTTTAATGGTACCTAAAAGATGCGGCAGACTTTGCCATCAGTATATCAAGGTAAAGGTGAAACAATGAGTACATACTTGTTAGTGTGCATGTCCACAGTTCCGGAAGTGATGATCTGAAGGAGGAGGAGCGCCCAGTCTGTTGTCCACTGGGTGCTCCTCTGCACCGTGTCAAACATTCCTCCCACCTAGCACATAAAAAATACAATTAAAAAATCTGCATTGTGTTAAAGAGAAAAATATCAACCCATCACTTTAGCCAAGTTTTGATTAATTAAAAAAAAAGAAAGGAAGGAGCACCTAAGTGCAGGCATATAATCAATAAGAATTACAGTTGACCCTTGAAAATGCAGAGGACTAGGAACAATGACCTTCCTCTTAGTAGAAAATCCACCTATAACTACTATTATACACCAGTATAATTAGTTTTCTTTTATTTCTGAATTTTAAAGGATACCCAGTTTTATGATGAAATTTTAGTCTGAGTACATCAAAATCACATAATGTGATTATCTACAACTTTGCATTGTCAATAACTATTGAATCTAAGCCTGTTGTCATAAGAACACTTGGAAATATCCAGTAACCCAAAAGTAATGATGAGCAGGAGGCTTGGCTCTTAGTCAACTCATTCACATGTGGGAATTAAGTTAAAATCAACTGCCAAATATCAGGCAAGCCATCCTCCGGAGTAGCCTTCATCTGGTTTATCCAGTGGGAAAGAAAAATTCAAAGGAATGTTGAATGGATGAGGAAATTTTAAATTTCTGTAAACCTTCCATGCAGGGTGTTTTTATGATTAATTTGATGGAAAGTTTGATAACATTGACTTGTCATTTTAATATGGTTTTTAAAGAAGTCTAGTAAAGGTTAATATTTATCTGAAAATAATAGTCCTCTAAGACCTCCTCTGAGCAGACACCAAAAAGGAGAGATTCTCTGGGCAGGGGTTGCAGATGGCAAATCAATGCCTAAAAAATTCTGATTGCTGTCCTGAGCCCATGACCAGACCAGACAGCCAGGAAAACAGACAGACAGATAGGAAGGAGTTACAGAGAGCAAACAGAAGACAGCCTCTCCCCTCTCCTTGTAACAAGAACTTGTGACCACTGGAGAAGTGGGAAGCTATTTTAGATGAGTTTAACGCAGGAAAATACCAGAAATGTCTTACCAAATTTAGGCGGAGTTGCAAGGCTTCGTGCATCATCTGCCGTGCTTTTATGTCATCTTGGTATCGTTCTTCTCTCCAATTACTTAAGATCTAAGTTAGACAATACATTTTTTAAAACCCGAAAACTTGTTTCCCTTGTTAAAATAATTCTTTTTCATATTTAAAGTTAAACTGAGCTTTTCACTGACAGTTAAAAATAACTTTGTAGTTGAACAAATTAGCAAATACTCAAACTCTTCTCCCCTTCCACCATGCAGACAGAAATTGGGCTATCTCTTCGTCATTATGTTTCTAGGAGGGAGAAGAGAAATCTATTCTAATTATCCACTGACAAGTCTTAAAAAATGTTTTAGAAGACCATCAAGTTAAACATTACCAAAAATAAAACTTATTTTTTAAATACAGTTGACCTTTGGAAAACATGCTTTGAACTGTGGAGATCCACTTTTATGTGGATTTTTCAATAAATATACTGTCAGCTCTTCGTAAACCTGGGTTCCACATCTGAGAAACTATATTTTTGATCGGAGGCTGGAAGTTCGTGGATTGAAGGGATGACTGTAATGTGCTCTTCTATGCCATTTTATATAAGGGCCCTGAGCACCCTCGGATTTTGGTTTCTGAGGCAGGTCCTGGAACCAATCCCCTGTGGATACCGAAGGACCACTGAAGTCTCAGGAAGGCATAAGTTATATAGGTTTTTGATTGTATGGTAGTTGGTGCCCCTAAACCCCATGTTATTCAAGCGTCAAGTGCACATCATTTCCTTGATCTTATGAAGTACTGGACAGATAAAAATTACATTTTATATCAAGACTGGGTTATATTTCTAGAAATATGTTGTGAACCCTGGCAAATGTATTATTTTGGTGTCCTACTGAAGTAAAATTTTGCTATTTTACAGACTTGTTTTCCTTATAAAGATTATATATATGTACTATTTTGAAAAATATGACAATGTGGACATCAGTCAAGTGGCATATCAATTTATATAGTGAGTGTTTCTTCACTGATTCAGATTAATGTTGGGAAAGGGAAGGTTTTCTTAAGAAAGGCCACAAGTGGGCAAACTCCCCAGAATCAGATGGCATGAGCAAAAAATAACACTTCCCCAAAAGTCCATGCTGCCATGCTCTTGATACATGGTGTTAAATAATGAGTATCATCTTCAAGGAGTTGAAATGAGTCACATGCAAAAGTAACCCAGCCCCAACAGATGACCTGTAAGTATACAGGATGGTAAGAGAGAAATACTTCCCACATCTCCCAAGGCTGACTTAAGGGTGCAAGACAGTTAACAAAGCACACAGTTGTCATGGAGCTTACATTCAAGGAGCAGGACAAATAATAATAAATCAGGTGTAACAAGTGATATAAACCAGGACAAGGGAATGGAGAATGATCATAGTCCTATTTTTAGAGTGATCATGGAGGGCCTCCTGAAGGAGGTGACATCTGAGAAGAGACCTGATGAAGTGAAGGAGATGACCATACTCGTATCTGAGAGGAAAGCCTTCCAGGTGAAGGGAAGAAAAGATGCAAAGGCACTGCAAGAGAATTTGCTTGGCAAGTTCCAGGAACAGCAAAGTAGCCACTATGAAGAGAGTGGGGTGAGCAAAGCCATGACTGGTAGGAAACAAGGCAAAAGGGAGAGCCAGTGCCAAACCACATAAGGCCTTATAAGCCTAGACTTCGATTTTTATTCTAGGTGTAGTAAGAATCATTTCAGCATTTTGGATACCAAAAAATATGTGATTCACACTCAAGAAGGATCGCTCTGGTTGCTGTGCAGAGAACAGATTTGTCATATCCAAACGCAGGAGACAATGGGAGAAGCAAGAAAGTATCATGTTTATCTAGTACCATTCAAAGGGAAAACGATGTCATAGAACCACGGCACCACAGGGGGGCTCCACTGGGCTCTGTAGCAGGATAAAACTCCCAAAGGACCAATCTAACCACTCTGCTCCATTCCATAATCTCCAGTTTCTAATGTGGTCATTAGTTTCCTGTGATAAAGAGAATGCAAGTGCCAGGGGAACTGTGGCTGGTGGAAAGGCAAAGTCCACATACTTTATAAACGAACCAGAAATGCCTTTTGACTTATAAATGAGTATCTTGTGCACTTGACTAGCATTAGTGTGGCACTGGCAGTAAAATAAAATTTGAGTTTTGAATCTACAGAGCTCAAGCCAAGACCTTGCCTGATATGCAGAAGCCAGTTAGGACCTGGAGCTCTATTTCTGTCTTACTGCCATGCCAACTGTGACTGGACTGCTCCAGAACTTCTCCCTTGACCCAGGGTCAAAAGAGGAACAGATATGCCAGTTTTGTGTAATGTAGAAATTTTACTTTCATAGTCTGTAGATTTTATCCAATGCATAATTAATATAAAATTGTTCATCTTAGCCCTGGCTGGTGTGGCTCAGCGGATTGAGTGCCAGCTTGCAAACCAAACGGTCACTGGTTCGATTCCCAGTCAGGGCACATGCCTGGGTTAAGGGCCAGGTCCCTGGTTGGGGGCGTGTGAGAGGCAACCACACACTGATGTTTCTCTGCCTTTCTTTCTCCCTTCCTTCCCCTGTCTCTAAAAATAAACAAATAAAATCTTTAAAATTGTTAATCTTGTAGTGACTAGAATGCCAGGTAGGAGAATATGGAATGGATTATGCCTCCCTGCATCTAATCAAATCATGGTATGTCCTTATTAGTTTAATGTCAGTGTTTGAAAGGAAAACAAACTAATGCCATTAGAAAAATACTTGCCTTGCTTAATTCTCTACTATGCTTTACCTGATTAACTTGATTCTGGAGAGATGTTAGGAGGCCTTCTCGTTGTTCATCTTGTCCCTTAAGGCAGGTAAGGACCAGTGAGAGGAATGGTTGTTGACTCAAAAGAGACATACTGCAAAGGAAGTGACAACAGCAGACCTAGTTAGAAAGAATGGATTACTTCCTGGGCAACACTGATTTCTTGCCCTTGGATTATTGATTCTATTTATTTTACTATTAGAAAATGGAGAGTTAAATTAGATCTCTACTGATTATATTAAAAGCCACTGTAATGCTTCTAAACAATTTCATAATGAAGGCATTCCCCAAACTAGCATTTATTTATACTGCAAATGCGTGTGTAAGCAGGGTGGGTGCGTGGAGAGGAGGATTTGTATTTTATATCAGTAAGCTGCATTTAAAATACACATCAGAAGCAATATCACTTTATACACAGAATAAAATTAAAAATTTTAAAATTCCTCTCACACAAAACTCTTATTTTAGGGTCCAGGCCTATCCAACTGTTGTGCTTGCTTTATTTTTTAGCACATTTCTCAAGACCAAAGAGTGGAGCTTTTATTGGTAGAACTAAGATTAGCCCCTAGGTCGGAGGACCCTCAAACAGAGTGCTTCCTGGTGACCTGCAGTGCGCCGTCCCACCACCCCCACAGGCTCGACTTGTAAAGGGGTTTGAGACATTTGGTAAAAATGCTACTAAGATTTCTTCAATTATTAGAGACCAGCTAATAAGTCATACTGATAAACTAATTGCTACACTGGAAAGAAAGACTTAAAATGATAGCGAGGCCAAAATACTTCAATTTGCTTCATTTTGTATCAGCAGAGCTGAGAGAGATTGGGTTGGGAAGGGCCATTTTCAAACTTTCAATATCTTGTCCATGCCACGTGAGGCGATGTACATACAAACCCCCATTAGCTAATAAGCTTTGGGAATTAAGCTGAGTCATCTGGTTGGTTATTTAATGATGGCAAACGTGACAAAACAATCAGGCAACAAACAAAATACATTCAAAGGCAGGTATCTACCAAATGTACTGGACTTCAGAGTGCAGGCTCCGAAGCCAGACCACCTGGGTTTAAACCCCAGCTTTATAATTCCTTAGCTGTGTGCCTTAAGAAATTAACTGAACCTTTCAGTGCATCAACTTCTTCATGTGTAAAAAGGATATAATGAGAGCACCTACTGAATGTTTTCTGTGAGACTGTATAAGTTCGTATGTATGAAATAAATTTTATACAGGGGTTGGCATTTTGTAAAAGCTCTATAAATGGCAGCTATAAAAATATTATTAATAGGGGAAAAGAAACCTATATGTTCAAATTTTTTTTAAATAGAAGAAATCATCATTATTTCCCCTTATGCTATGGTGGTAAATTCATCACGTTTTCACATCTGAGTGTGGTTTTAGACTTCCTCAGTAGCATAGTCAGTTTCCAAATACAATTATTTGAGATCTTTTCTAGAGCATAAAATAAATTAAGAAAACATTAAATTTTGTGGCTTATAACTTTTAATATCTAATCTAGAACAAGAGCCTTAAATGCTAAAAATATCAGTAACCATTTCAGGGGCAATAAGACAGAACTAGAAATAATTCTGTGTATTTTAAACATAAATATCAAATAAAAAAATGAAAAGTAATTAAAAGTAGAATACAGGGACCAAGTGGATCTCCAGCTCTGATTCAGTAGGTATGCATCGGCAGCCGTCCGTCTCGAGAGACGATGGTGTAGCTTCTTAAGAGTCCATCTGCACCGCCGAGAATGGCTGTGCAGTCCGACTCGGGAGTGACACGGTATCTGTCTCCTCCCGTGTTGAATCGACATCTTGCGATGACGCTGGAGTGTCCTCTCCAGTGAAGCTGAAGCTACAGAGCCTGGGCAGGGTGATATGGAGGGTCTGCTGTTGCCCATGCAGCAGACCCCCCCTCTCTTCGCAGCTGAAGGGTCCAAGGGAAAGACAGAGTCAATACAGCTTGGCTTCAGGTGCGCCGCAGGAGTTGCCGGTGTTGACTACAACGTCAAACCGCCTTAGGGACTCCAGCTCCGGATTTTCTGTCGGGGTTTACTCCCTTAGCCTTTCCCCTGAAGAGGTATGCCGCAAGGCAGCGGAGGTTTTTTGGAGTCAGAGTTTTCCTTCTCTGATGTGCCCTGACTGGAAGATCGAACCAGCGACACTTAGCTCGCAGGCTGACGCTCAATCCACTGAGCCAAACCAGCCAGGGCTCAGTAGGTATGCAGTAGGGTTCAGATAAGAAGTCAATATTTTTAATACTTCAGCAGTGATTTGAATATGTAGGCAGAATTGAGAACTTGTGTCGTAAATATTATAAACTGGAACTTTTTAGAAACAGTCCTTGCCTAACAAAATATTCTCAATTTCATTTAAGAAGAAAATTTCATGACTTGGGGTTCAGTGATCATGTATGTTTTCAGAATGCAAGATTTTCTTCTTCAGAATCTTATATAAAGAGACACACCTCCCAGCCATACCTTTTCTGTTTTTGTCTGTCTCTTTCTTTTTTGGAAGAAGAACCCAAGTGCTGTCCCTTCTCCAGCTCTTCCCCAGCAGCTTTCAACACTCGTCCTTGCACAGAGGTCGGCAGTCTGGCAATCAGGGGGGCCACCAGCCATACGCCCCTCCGTTCAGAGGAACTGGAATCAGAAACATGTGTTATACCCAAGGAGGCATTCTTTTGCTCTGCTTTCACAGTTATAACAGAAATTCCAATGTAAAACATTTATGCACAAGACATACTGATTATTCTAAAATTTCCCTTTCATTTCTATACTATTGTGTCTCTTGTCAAATACCAGATATTTGCACACACTTCCACTCATGCTTATAGAAGGCAATAATAGATGGGGTCCTGGGAAGATACTATAACTAATCTTTTTTTTTTTAATCTACAAAAGTGTTTTTTCATGATTCTGGCTCTCTGATTAGTAACAGTCCTTTTGTTCAACAAGCAATACACTTTTTTGTGATGGTTAAAATATGAAATGTTCTCATATGTTTAAGCATACTGATAACCAGTTTTTCAAGTTTTAGAATTCACTCGCTATACTTTACACCAAAATGATGAAATACAAGTTAATCTGTCTTTCATGATTATCATTTGTGAAAAACTGTCAATTAATAAAGAAGGCAGAAAAAGTGTTTGCTATATCAAGAATATACCACAAACCAGAGCAGCCTCAGGGGACACTGAGGATATTAATCCATCCTGAATATGTGATTTGTGGTTCCAAGATGTCTGGGTCTGATAAACTTAATATTTAGAACACTAAAATATCATCCACTCTGCAGTATTATCCTTTAACATATTATTAAAGAATGACAATTGACACAAGTAATTATTTTCTTCTCATTCTTGCAGCTTCATGAAAAAAAAATATATTATGCAAATAAAACACCCTGTTACATGTGAAAAATGAACAACAGACTAAAAAACTACAGGAGAAATACCTTAGAAATGTCTTTATTCCATTTTGTCTCGTGCTACCGGTATCAGTGCTTCCGATCCCGTTTGGGTTGAAGAGGCCCATACCAGAATTAGAAGAGTTATTGTTCAAGTCGGCAGACTGCTGGAATACCTCTATTGTTGCCTTTGCAATATTGTCCAGTAAGTTGTTCATTTCAGCCACCGAACCAGAGCCCTGGTATCAGACATAAGAAAATTAGCACAAAGACTTTTTACTTGATCCTCAAACATCAAGTCTGCTTTTTAGATATACTCACAGGATCCTTCAAGCACTGTTTAATCATTAACTGAAGTTCTAGCCAGGACTGCCTTAGTGTCCACTGCTCAAGATTCTGGGGAAAAAGGAAATAATAAGGTGTTAGGAATATTAAGCATGTCTTAAAATATATGAGTCCTTGCAGTATTCCGTATCACAAGGAAGAGTAGAATAACAACATACAATAAAGGAATCTATAAGCATCCTTTGTTTTTCAACAGTGTGTGTTAAGCACTTCACTTTTACAAAAGACCTACATTACTTCTGCTTTTGCTAACAGAAAGAAATCTGAAGAGGGTGGAAATAGTATGCAGTGCCTGCTATGCAGCAAGCTGTGATAAGAGGCAGCAGGCACCCCGAGCAGCAAGAGGGGCCCTGTTAACCGCCTTCCCTGGGAACCACACTCAGCATCTCAGCACTGAGTCATCATGACTTTGAACCATGCCTGTGAGCATCTGTGCTATATCTTGATTTACTTTGCATATTTGGTAATAAGATGTACCTTCAAGTATCAGAAAAAACCTAAGAGAGCTTGTAAGAGCGCTACACTTAGCATAAAACTGATGTAATTAAATTTGAGCATTTCAGTCATAGTGAATGAAATAAAGATGTGTGTGCATTAAATTTGGATCTGGAATGCTCGAAAATTTTTCCATATAAATTAAGTACTTGCTTCTTCACTTTTTACCATGTTTGCTTACAAAAGGTTTCTCAGAAATACCACTTTCAGATAGTGGGTACATGGATCAAAAGGCTTCCAAGTCTATTCACATATTCACTGTAAACACAAAGAAATTAATAGCAACATTAAAATAATGTTCCCCACGTAGCTGGGCACTAGAAATAACTAAGATAAACATGTCTTCTGTCAAAATTTATCTAATCAACTCTTATTCCAAAATGATTTCAGTCATTTCTGAGTAAGACATTTAACACAGTCCCTCCACAAAGCTTATTGTTCATGCAAATAAGTAGACTTAAAGTATCAGTATTTATGTAATGATTGCACATAATTTGCAGTATCTACCTACAGCTAGCAAGCAATAAAGTGTGGCAATAACACAGAAAACTGGGGTAATAAAAATCTGAATTGAATTAGTTGAGAAGAATTAATTAGCAATGATAAAAAGAAAGCATAATTTTTGTTTTAACTACAAAGAATGTGTCAAGTGACAGAAACGTGACCTTTATCATCGCTCACCTGCAGAATACGCTTAATGTGCTGCCTTTGCAGGTTGTCCCCCTCAGGACATTCCTTGATGCCGTGAGGATAACAAATAAGCTGCAATAGTTTCTGTGCTTGCATATTTGAAAGCACAGGGTCCAGTATGAGCTCTTTGTCTGTGCATAATCTTTCAGGTTCTTTTAAACAATGTTCTCCTACCCATTCCTAAAAATAATACAGCAGTTAGACTGGTAGGCACAGGCTTTCTATATGCCTATGTAATTGTACTAAGTTCATGGTACACAATGGAATATAAAGCAGACAGGAATCTTCCAATTAATAAAATATTACACACAAAATGGTGACAAAAGTTTTAAAAACAAAATTTCTAGTATTTTAACTTCTTAAAAATACAAAGTTAAACCTTTGCTAAAGAAAATTTTAAAACACAGATATGTAAAAAATGTAAAGGAAAGAAAAGAAAACTAAGGAAAGTAAGAAAAATATTGATATGTGTTTTCAATTGGAAAAAGTGTTATTGCTCTAGGAACTGTTCTTTAATCAGTATTTTTTAACTTGCTATATAAGGGCAATGAGTCTATATCACAATATGTCATTTTTATGGAATGCATTATACTATATTTTACTGAATAGAACATAGCATAATATTCAAAAATTATCTCCCTTATTGATATTATAATGCATTTTACTATTATAAATAAATATTTGTGCACAACTATTCTCTGTATAATTATTTTCTTAGGATAATTTCAGAAAAGTGCAATTGCTGGGTCAAGAAATATAGCAAAAATTTAAGGCTATTGATGCATATAGCTAATTGACCTCTGGAGAGTTTCTACCGATTTAAATTCCTATCACTTTTTCGTCATAATTTTTTTCAAGGGAAAACTCTTACACTAAATGGTAAGAAATCATAAACTGTCCCCGAGCCCCATTTGAACACAGATCTGTTTCAAATGAAACCTGCTTCTTAACCACTACACCAGTGGCTCAGTGCTGGGTGTCCATTAAAATCACCCAAGGAGGCTGTTAAAATTCGAAAGCTCAGGCCCTACAACAAATCAACTAAGTCAATCTTAGGTAGTGAGACCAAATATCAGTCTTTTCATTAAGGCATAAAAAAAATTTTTTTTAACTCCTCAGGTAATTATGTGTTCTCACAGCTGGGAACCAATACACAACTCAATACCATCTTAATACCTATATAACTATTTAGCTAGCTTTTACCATAGTTACAATACCCCTTAATAAAAATATGACCCTATCAACATTAGGAATGTGAAAAAGAGTATATATAGTATGCCATGATTCTTTCAATAAGAAAACAAAAAAAATGATGTGAAAAGTTAAACAAGAAAATAATAAAACTGATCATCTAAGGCAGGGAGAGATAAAGGGTAGAAGGGATAAGGGAGAGAGAACTCATCACTGAGTACACCTTTTTGTACAGTTGACCTGTGAAAGCATGTTATTCTAAAGACAGAGCTGGGGGAAGAAAGAAATCTAAACTGAATGTAAACAGGAACAAATAAAATCAATTCTATTTCAAGTACCATATACACACTGAAGAAAAAATTTAAATGACTTTTAACACAATACTGTAAACACTTAGGGAAGAACTATAGACAAATCTTCAAATCCTTTTAGTAGGCTTGTTTTTCCTAGTGGTATGGGTATAGCAATTCTGAAACTATTACAGGTATACTGTAGAATTAAGCAAATGAGTAAATGGGTTAATGTTACTGGGAGTAGGTGTTCTTACTGTGGAAGAAGGAAATATTAATACGGATGTGGGAACACAAAGAACTTTGTGGGGTTAAAATGGAATTAAACATATCAGTATGAACTCGTGGTTTACCCACACATTTATGTATGTAGATGTTTTTTTCTTAGCTCTGTCTGCTGAAAGGGCCTGGAAGCAATGAACACACATGGCCCCATGGCAATGAACACACACAGTGCCCTGATCTTGGTTTTTAAATACCATCCTTGACTAAATAGGACCAGGGTTCTTTGGAGGAATGAGTAATTACAGGTCTGGGACAGGGAAAGTACAAAAGGTGACAAAGTTTTTTAAAAAAGAAAGAAAGATAAAGACATGTCCAAATAACATGAGAGACAACATGAAAATATTTCCACTAGAAAAATATGGGACAATTTGAACATGAAAATAACTAAGGACAATAAATTATAACTCATGTGGAAAATAAATAAATATAAATAAAAGAAAAAAAATGTAAGGGTAGGCTCTTCCTTAGGGAAGAATGAGAGAGTTTGATGAAAATATTTGCTTTGTCTTAAAGTGTCTCCCAAAGGCTGATTATTAATTGCAAGGGAAAAAATAATTATACAGTAGAGAAATCATACAATGGAGACATCTTGATCAAAATTAACATCACCAATGAGGTGTAAATGGACATCATGTGCCTTCAGATGTGATTACCTGAGAACACATTACTTCTGTAGTATCTTGGCCAGGAATGCATAATCTGAAGCTAATCTACAGGAAACTTCAGACAAATCCAACATAATTGGGACAATTGACAAAATTGGAATGTGGCCTATAGGTGAGAAAAAATTACTGTACCAATGCTAAATTTCCTGATATTTTTAAACTGCATTTTGCTTATGTTAATAAATACTCAAGTATTAAAAGGAAAAAAGAATAATGTATGCCAACTACCCTCAAATGGTTCAGAAAAAAAAATTTTTAAGTATATGCACCACATTTACACACACATATAAAATTACAAAGCAAATGTGGCAAGATGTAAAAATTAGTGAGTCTGTATAAAGGATATATTATTAGAGTTCTTTATTATTATTATAACTTTTCAGCAAATTTGAAATTATTTCAAAACAAGGTTAGCAGGAGGAAAAAAAGGTCCACCTATGTACAAGTTTCGTATAATAGTGAGAATCTCTCTAAAAGGACAGTTACATATTCAAAGTTAAAGGCTAATACCTGTTGACAGATAGTCCTCAGTACATATCTAGCATATTCTCTTAAATTGGCAGTTTCAATAGAAATGCTTTTCCCACATGACTTTGAATTTTGTGAGGCAGTCCAGATATCATCAGCATTCCCATCGCGCCGTAAACTCCTCATGGTGAAGTCATCGTTCTTTAAAGAGTTGACATTGTTATTGCCAATTTTGGCATCTCCTAAACAACAGAATCAAAAAAGCAAAATCACACAAGTTCAAAATATTGCCAGGTATTTGAAAAGTAAACGAGGCAAGCTTTTGGGGACTTAAAGTAGGTGAATGTATCATTATTGCATAGTTTGTTCAGCAATGAAGAGAATGGATCAAGAGAATAAATGCAAGAACCCAAAAAAGTTTCATTAGACATGGGAAAAGAGCAAGTTCAAGACTCAATCTTTATTTGTTTATAGAATTAAGTATGCTTTCACCAAACTTAGAAAGGCCATTACAGATCACACTTAATAATCACAGAACATTGATTTCACCAATATTTCAAGCATGAATGTATTCAAATTCATTTGACTTGTAGACAAGGAAAAAATGGGTTACTCACCCTTCAAGATGTCCCTTTTCCATTTCTTCTCTTACAATGACTTATTTTCTATCCATAGGTCAAGAGAAAAGTTTTGCCTTAGCCCACCTTACTATCAACTTCTTGACAAGAGAGATTTATTTCCCTGGGAATGGAAAAGGGCAATGCATACTAAGGAAGCCCTGGAAAAATAGGGCATTCATTGAATAACCCGTGTCTTTCACTTTCCTCTCCATAAAGACCAAATTAGAAAACTTCATCTCATCAATCTCTAATACACTAAACTAAAAATGAAACTAAGGGAAGTGTTTTTCTTATTAAAAAAAAAAGTTCTGGGAGAAAAACAGCAGAGTGATTGAATATCTAGAAATAAGAAACCTTCTCTAACTGTGAAAGACAAATAACTACCATATTTTGAAGGTGAGAGAATAAATAGTTTGCTAATAAAGACTGCCAGCTGACACAGAGCCTTCCAACTTTTGTCTTTTAACCCCACAGGAGTATAAGCCCTCGAGAGAAAATGTCCTGGAACCAACAACAAATGCGTTTACAAGAGGCCCTCACTGCCTCACTCTGAGTGCAACCAAGCCCAGGTCAGTGCAGAAGTCTTTCAAAACCCACAGGTCAACCAAGAAAAAGTTTTGACTCTGCTGAAAAAATCTGAAAAATCAGAACTGCTTACTGAATATTTACTTAGAGAATCATTAAAAGGTTGAGAAGAATAAAAATATATTTCAATTCACCAATATGCTACTATATATTATCATACATTTCTCATTAAAATATACAAGAACTACCAATTTCACTTCACCCACGGAAGTTTATTTAATTCAACAGAGTTCTTTAGGAGCTGAAAGAAAGGACATATTCTATATATATCAAAATTTAGCATGCTTTCTCCTAACTTTGGTAATACAAATAATTATTTTTACACCTTTAAGTGAAACTAGTATAGAAATTAGAAACCAAATTCCATAAAACAGTCCTATTTTCCTAACTCAAATTAGATCCTGATGGGCAGGACTTGAGAAAACATCAGTTAGGACATGTGAGATAGATAAATTAAAACTTCTGCAAAAATAAAAACAAGGGAACAAGCATCTCTGCTAGTCCCAGACTAGGAGAGTCTCAGATCAATTTAAACATCTGCATGACTTGGAGGCTCTGCCAGAACTTTCTGCCTTCATACAGACACTGGAACAGTGTTCAGAGACAGCCTGGCCCAAGGCTCTGCTGACTCAACCTGCTCATTCCTGACTTCTCAGACCTGAAGAACTTTCCCACACTTAGAAAGCTGTAGAATCTACCAAGAACTGAGGCCAATTAACAAAAGGTTAAGGAGAAACAATCAAAGAAAAATGAATTGGTGATTATGCATATTAACTATGGTTATTTGGGTATTTAAAGAGGTTGGCGAATTTTACTTGGAATCAAACCAGTCATTCAAATCAAAGGGGCAATGTCTAAATTACACTCATTTTGGTTTCTGCCATTAAAATGTCTTTCACTTATGCAGGTACACGTCCAACATTAGTTTATGGAAAATCTATTTAGTTTCTCTGATGAGAATTAGATACCACAGTAAGAAAGGGAGTCCTGATTTAAAGGTCTCTACTTTTATTTATTAAACAGAATTGCCCAGCCGTATTTCCTTCCAAATATCAGAGGGTGGAAATTTTACTTATATCAATCATATCAATGATCATTTAATGCGGCTGTATAAACTATAAGCTCCTGAGCTCAGAGGAGGCTGTATCCTTCCGTATGACTCTTTTTCTTTATACTACAAAATTCATGGGTGTTTAATAGGAACATTATATACATGTAGATATATATGTGTGTATACATGCAGATATTTTAAAATGAACTTTGAATCATTTGTTTTATGAGAATCCTATTTTCCTTACTTGTCATCACCAAATAACACTTCCTAAGTAGGAGTATAAACGGATAGGGTATATCCTCAAACATGTTCTTTAAGATTCATCAAAGACAATTCTTATCCATGCAAGTTAATTTCTGCTCTAATCAAAGGGAGCTCCTTCAGAACATAGGAGATAACCTTTGTGTAGTGAAGGCCAAAAGAGGGAATTAGACAATGTGAATTCAAGACTTCCCAATCATTCGTAAACTGATATACAAAATAAACATGTCTTAAGGTATTGTACTGCAGGTGAACAGAAAAGGCAGCACTACCATTCCAGGTGGATATATACCAATAAGAATAAAAAAGACATCTGTCTTCGGCATTATGAATTATATGGAAAAAGTTGTGATATCTAATATTGATATATCAGTAATTTCAATCTCAATGCAATTAGTACCTGATTGATAAAAAAGCCCTATAGTACAAAGATATAAACTTGTTCAGGATCACAATGGAAACAGAAACACTAAGATTAAAACCCAGGTTTTCTGGTGTTTTACTCCTGGAATATAACATAAAATTTAAACCTTTGGTTGGGTCATCAAGTCTTCTGTGTCCATCACAAAGTGAGACTTATGCCAAAAACATGAAGGCAAAACCCAGGAGGTGGGAAGATCTACATTACATCAGAATGAGATAGCATGCAGTTAAAACACCACCAAAAAAGGATACCATATTTAAATTTCACCCACATTATAGGAAGGGTCAGACTTCTCAGAATCCAATTATACCTGGACTTGGGAAAAACCAACTCTTTTTTTCCAGGAGAACAACAGCAGCAACAAAAGCATTTCTAATAATATTAAATAGAGTTAAACTTCTGGTGGTTAGCCAAGCTTAGTACCAGGATAGTCTTACCAAGCATCATAATTGCTTTTAAAACAGCAAACACTGCTCCCACTTCGATGCTGTTGTGAGCAGCAGCTAAGAGGTGTCTATCACAAGATGATCTTATTCCGGGGAAAGGTTTGCCTATGACAACAACAACAAACCTTTAACATCTCATCACCATCATTAACAGTCCTTTGTAACTGTTTATAGTTAGAAGGGCTTTTCATTGTTAGACTGTAGGTGCTTAATTGCCATTAGCTACCTTTAATTGATGCTTCATGGATTTACTAAGAAACACTGCCAGTACTCCTTACTCAACCTTCTCATTTTAATTATTAAAATAATGTCTTTGCTCCTTAGAGATGTGTCAGAAACATTAGTAGGATTTTCATCCACTAATGCTGACACACATACACACACACACACACACACACACACACACACGCACGCACGCCCGCCCGCCCCCTGGTATGGAAATGATCTTTAGGAACACTAACATCCCTAGCTTACCTTTTTCCTTTTACTTGAGTAAAAGAGTACATGAATCACCATGGCCCTAAGCTGCTATGGTGTGGTTCATAACTAACATGCATATTATGTTACAGGATTACGCTGCCCACCAGCTTGGTTTGGCCTAAGAGCAAAAGTATTTTTATTGTTTATTAATGCTGGATTTGAGTTTCTCAATACATCCTGATATTACATAAGCGGATGGTGCAGACAGCCCTCTCAATGGTGTCACTGCACCCCTGCGTCACCCTGGAGCAGGCCCACCGGAGGCAGGAAGGAAATTACAGAATGGATGGCCTGCTTGGTCTTTAGAACCTATAGCTCCCAGTGAACGTGTAACTGGAGATTTCTCAGCTGGCAGCTCACCGGTTGCCTGAGGTAATAAGCAGGCCTGGGGCGCTCGGAAGAGATGAAGCAGGAGCCGGCATGTCATTCTCGCCCCGGGCTCAGCATCTGCATCTCCACAAGCTAGGAAGGAAGGGTTTTAAAAGCAAGTTTTCCAACATACTCAAGAACATGTCTTCAGGTTTTCTATGAAGCTATTCTTTCTGGAATAATTAAGTAAATACTCCTTATGGTAAAAGGAAGGCACTGGCCATCCTTTTCTGAGAAACCCAGCTGTATGTGCTTCCTCAAAAACGGGTAATAATGTCCACGGGGATTCATGCTACTTCGTGCAGGACAAAATTTACAACCTTGTCATCTTCTCCGCGATGCCACATCACTGCCCAATGCACGTACCCTTAAACTCTGCTCTCACAGTTTTTCCTTAGCTAGAAACCATCCCACCAAGCCCACCATCGAATAACAAATGCCGTCACCTGCTGCGAGGAGCGAGGGGAGTGCGACGTGCTGCACGACGTCCTCCAGCGAGAAACACTGTCGTGCTATCAGAATAGCAATGAAAGTAGCTAATGAATCATGGAATGAAAGGTCACTCACCTTCAAGAAAAACATTGACATGTTTTAATACCTAACATCCTCTTAAGTAACATCTAAGATTAGTATCTAAGAGAAGGTAGGCAACACCAATAAGGTCTCAAGCCCCCAAATGAGGGCAATGATAACTTATCATGATCATTATCTTCTACGACTATTTCCACTTTGTTAAGACAAAGAATGAGGTTTACCCACATCTCAATGACGTAAGAAGATACTGAGCTTTATCTTGAGTACATATAATTGAAAAAAGAAAACAATATAAAAAAGAAAAAGAAAGAAATCCCTAAAAGATGTAGCAGGAATAAAACTTATCTGCAAAACTCAGTATGATCTGTCAGGTAAGGGCAACCATTAGTAACCCCTAATTGAAAAACAATATTTTGGAGCATTTTAGGGTTAACAAATAAAGAATCTTTAACATAATTAAATTACTTCTAAAAACAACTCTGAACATTATAATTAACTTCTAAATTTTAAAAAGAGAGAAAAAAAGAAGAAAAGTTAATTCATTCAGAGTAAAACCTCTACCTTTACAGATCTCACAAGACTTTGGCAGAAAATAATAATAGTTATAAAATCTATAATAGCAGCCTCATAGTAAGCTGTAGTATATGCCAGGGACTATGGTTAGCAATCTACAAAGATTACCTCATGTAACAGCTCAAGACCATGAGGTTCACACTATTATTAATTCCAGTTTTATAGATGAGTGAATAAAGCAGAGATAAAGTATAATAAAAACAACTAAGACATTAAGGAACAATGTTAAAGATAAAACTGTGTCTTTTCTGTCTAGAAAAGCAGGCCACAGATACCAGTTTTACGTGTATGAAAACTTAGGTAGTCATAGAATGAATGGAATAGGATTGTCCAACCCAGTCTTGAGATATCAGAACTGGGAAGTTCAACTTCAACTGGAAGGTAGTTTATAAAATGTATAAAATGGTTCTATATGTGTGACATATTAACATACAACATAGATTACACCAAGAAATGATAAGTAAAAATAAAGAATCAAGATGGAGTTTTAAAAAATTCTTATATCATGCATGCAATATATTTGAGAAAATCTGTGATATATAACGGGTATCTCTTCATCATTTCCAGACACGACCACTAAGAAAGACTGGATGCCCCAATTTTTATGCAACACAGCAAAACCAACCACACTCTGGTATACTGCTTTTAGCACAAGAAGAAAAAAAAATTTTTAATATTTCAGTTAAGCCTTGAGCCAATTAAAGAAAAATACCAACAAACTAACTATGTAATTGCAGTTGAGGTTTTAAATGAAAAAGAACACTTACATCTACAGTGCAAAGTACATCATTAAACCCCCACACATGATTTGAAGAACAACAAAGAGCCTTCAGAACTCCCAGCCATTCTGAACTAAGAACAGTGCAGCAAGCCGTCAGCTCGGAGGAAAAATTGGCTATATCATTAATCCTAAAAAGAAAAAAATATATATATGTAGTAGGAAGTAACAAAAAAGGAATTACTTGTATGTGACATACTTAATGAGCATGTATTTCACTATAAGTCATTCTTTTCTTATATTTAAGAATACACCCACTTGACAAATAACCTAGTAGAATCTAAAGCAGAAGATAAAAGTAAACAGCTTCAAATGTTTTCTATTGTTTAATGTTGGTGAGCAACAAATGATAATCACTACAGATGTCAACAAACATATTTTTAGTTCTGTGAACAAATCTGACCTATACAACTACCTTTTAGGCACATCAAAAAAATTAGCCCTGGCCGGGTTGCTCAGTTGGTTGGAGCATCATCCATGCACCAAAAGGTCCTGGGTTTGGTTTCTGGTCAGGGCATACCTAGGTTACAGGTTCAGTCCCTGGTTGGGAAAATATGGGAGGCAACCAATCAATGTTTCTCCCTTTCTCTCTTTCTAAAATCAATAAAAACACATCCTCAGGTGAGGATTAAAAACATAAATAAACTTACTGTTTTTTTAAAAAGAGCATCAAAAAATTAAAGAAACTATATAATTTAGGTAGGCCTAAATACAGTGTTTTCAAAATATAGGTAATTTTTATTTGTATTTTTATTGTTTATGTTTTTGTCTCTCAGGGCTTAATCTAAGAATAAAAGAATATGGGGCAGGCAGGGGGTGGCGGGGAGCGCCCCTGTCCAGTGTGGCTCAGTAGGTTGAAGCGTCATCCTATTAACTGAAAGGTTCTGGGTTTGATTCCTGGTCAGGGCACATGCCTAGGTTGCGGGTCTGGTCCCCAGTCGGGGAATGTGCGAGAGGCAGCCAGTGGATGGGTGTTTCTCTCTCACATTAATGTTTCTCTTCCTCTTTTTCTCCTTCCATCCCCACTCTCTAAAATTAATAAGCATGTCCTCAGTTGAGGATAAAAAAAAAAATTGATTAAAAGCAAACAACATTCAAATGTAAGCCTAGGTAATTACTAAAGAAGTTAATTTCAAAGTAGCACCAAAGCAACAACTGTATGGTTAGTCTTAAATTTCAGGGTAACTCAGCTCACCTTCCAGCATCCTGGTGGCCCATACATACATTCATGAGTGTATTGCAGACGAAGCTGTAGCGATTGGCCGCATTGTCACTGAGGATCTTGCCCAGCATTGAGTAGTTGACGCTACGGGCTGAAGGATTCTCAATAAAATCCATCATGAAGTCGGGATCCCATCGCAAGTTAGAATTGGCAGGCATCACATTATTATATATGGTTTGCTTAACTTTTGAACAGGCACTACTGAGGTTACAAGAAGAAGAATTAAAAACAAAAACAAAAACAAAACAACCTAGAATACCTAGAAAGTTAGTTCATTTAAGGACAGATTAAATGGCAATAATTGTAATGTATTCCTAGAAAAGATTCACATTTTGAGTTCTTGATACCAACTTCTTGATAATCAGCACTGAGTACAGTGGCTGGAATATAGTAGTTACTCAATAAATAGTTGCTAATCGCTTGAAGATCAAAACAAGAATAAGACATTTGGTTACTAATCGTAATTATTGTCTAAATCTTTTCTACATTTTACATGCTCCAAAAACAAAAGCATTCACTAGGGCTTCCAACAACTATCTCTGAAGAGTAGTTGCAAAGTGTTATTACTTAAGAAAAAAAATGTATTAAGACTATATATTAGGTGTTTAGTCTTAATTATACATTCCTCTAGGCACAGGGTATCCAGCAGAGGTCCATGTGCCAAGGCTACTCCAGCCACTGATACAGCTGTGAAAGAGAGGCTTGTTCCCTGTCCTCAAGGAGCTCACATTCCAGTAGGGGGATATGGATAATACACACATTCAGTGAGAGTGAAGAAACTATTATGTCATTCCTAAAAATTTATCATGTTCTCTTTTGTAGCGGTATTAAGAAATTTTTTTTTACCATATGAAAGCAGAGTATGTTTCAGTGAGTTCCATCTGAATATGACATAGAATATTAGAAGTACAAAGGGAACTAGAAGGTATCTGATCCAATCTGGCTCTGCAGATGAGGCTGAGGGATAATCTGATTTCAAAGCTCAGATTCCATACACATTCAGCTATTCTTGCCTACTTGCTGTGGACAAAAATTTCATAAGCAGCATTCAGCTTTATTTAAGAGCTCTTTTATGCAGCAGAAAGTCTTTTTCTTATGGATTAAGTTTTGGGCAGCAAATTGGTTTGTGATGAAGATGACATGGCTCCCTCTACCCCAGCCTTATGCACCTGTAAAAATAGTAGCCTGGAATGATTTCCTTAAAAATAAAAAGGTATATAAATAAGACTCTTTACCCTAAACTGTTGCCATTGCCAATTGCTTTAAGAAAACAGAGATCGCCCTGTTGGTTGTTCACCAAAATATGGTTTCAAACCTCCTCCTTCAGAATCACCTATGCGCTGTTTGTTAAAAATAAAGATTCCTGGGCCTCGCTAAAGGTTCACTGAATCTGCATGTTTCAAAAGTTGTCCCAGGTAAATCTTAAGTGCCAATGATTCTTGGGAAGCACTGGTCCAATAGAGAGGACTAAATCTAACCACTAAATGACAACAAGTATAATCTTCCACATTATCTTTCTTCCCAGACAATTTATGTAAAAACTCCTCAGTGGTCACTGAAGGATACAAATTTGCGATCTGAAGTCATGACCTGTTCAAAACAACGAACCTTATATAGTCCTCAGGGCTTTTATCATCTCCTCTTTTTTCTGTCTTAACTGCTCTTCCCAACTATTTACTCAAGTTTTCCATCATTCTCAGTTAGCAGTGAAACAAAAACAAATTTTGCTCTTCGCTGGTTCCCTCCCTAACACGTCCTTGGTTTCCTCCACCTTCCCAACACACTGAGTGTTGAATGAAAGATTCTGCAAATAGTAAAGCATTATATCTACTTCAGTCACTTTAGTCAATTTATTCTAAAAAGACATTTGTGCCTGTCTTTAGAAACCAAAAGAATTCTGCTTTTCTTTCGTAATTTTGATAAGATTCAGGCCCTAATTTTCTATCATTATAGGGACTTCTCTTTAGTTGATTCTCTCCGACCTCCAAGCTGGACTGCATAACTTCTCTGACCTCCATGGCTCATGGTGAAGCCTCCTCACCCTTCATTTCTAGACTTCCTATTTCATTTATTAGACTCTTTCCAGATGAGCTTCTACGTTTTAATAAAGAGTGAGCTGCTACCTAGGTTACTCTCAAATTCTTACCACTCTGTTGTGGGCATATATGGTATTAAGGAAATAGTTCGGGTATTTTCCTTCTGAAACTGCATGCATCAAAAAACCTGATAAGAGTAATGAAAGCAACAAACACCTGAAGGCCAAAATGACTCACATTCAAATCTAAGTTTCATCATTTATTAACTTATCATGAGGAACAATAATTTGTTGATAGGAAAAATCATTTCTACTTCCTGGGGTTGTTAGGAGGAGTACAGATCTTAATGGAAGTAACCCAGAGCCGTGCTTTGCACAGACAGCCACTCAGTCAGAGGTAGATGTGAATATGCTGTATGCCCCCCAAATAGATGGGGTTTCAGATCCAATTATTTAAACTGGTTTAAATAGCATATGAACAGAAATTTCTCTGCATATCTAGCTTCTGTTTGACCATGTTTCTCAATCCCAAACTGCAAATAATGTCTGACTTCCATTTTTCCTGAGACAGCTGCAACTCTGTTCCACCTCTCTTTTTTTTTATCCCCACCTGAGGATATTTTCATTGATTTTAGAGAGAGAAAGGGAAGGAGGGAGCGAGGGAAGGGAGGGAGGGAGGGAGGGTGTGTGTGTGTGTGTGTGTGTGTGTGTGTGTGTGTGTGTGTGTGTGTGTGTGTGTGTGTGTGTGTGTGTGTGTGTGTGTGTGTGTGTGACATTGACGTATGAGGGAAACATTGATCAGTTGCACGCGCATGCGCGTGTGTGAGAGAGAGAGAGAGAGAGAGAGAGAGAGAGAGAGAGAGAGACAGAGACAGAGACAGAGACATTGATGTATGAGGAAACATTGATCAGTTGCTTCCCATATGCGCCCCAACCAGGGAGTGAACCTGCGAACTTTCCATGTACAGGACAACACTCCAATCAACTGAGCCACCTAGCCAGGGCATCTCTTCCACTTCTTTAATCAAAGAAACTTGAGAGTGTCACATCCTGTGATGCGCCACTGTGCTGATCCTAAGTAGCCCTTCATTGTTGGGTTTCCTAAATCTCCGCGCAAGCAGTGTGCATGACTTAAATTAACTCATTCAATACACGTGCACTACCCTGCAGGAGCGTTAGGGGTCACATAGGCTCTTGGGAAGTTCTCTGGTAAACCAAGTTGCATAAACCAAGTCATGTATGAATGAGAAAGCTCTCTAAAAACTGTAAACTGAAACTGAAAGCTCTCTGTAAAGCAATAGCTGAACAAGGGTATTACCACTATTACATCATTTCTGTGGAAAGATGTTTCCCAAGATTCACACAAATGTTCTATAAGGGATTATTTTGAAACCATTAAAAGTATCATGATATTTTTGTACATATCTTTTATCCAATAGATATTACTTTTGAGTGCCTACAATGAGGCACACTCTTCCAGGAACTGGGATACAGCAGTAAAGAAAACAGATTAAGTTTCTGCTTTCATTTCTCAATCTACGAATGAGATAGATTACAAATAAACTTAGTGTGCTGGGGCTAGTAAATGTTAAGGTTCAAAGAATGACAGAGAGAAGTGGGAGGGCAGTCAGGGGGCACAGCCGTCAATGCACTGTGGAAGTGAGCATGCAAATGACTGGGGAAAAACACAACAAGGGAGGTACAGCAAGTGCAAAAGCCTGAAGGTGGGTGCTCAGAGTGTCTGAAGACCAGCGAGGAGGCGCACGTAGTTAGAACAGAACGGAGGAGAAGGGGTAGATGAGAATATCAGATCCAACAGATCCTAAAGGCTACTTAAGCTCTTTGGGGATTTTTTATTCTGAGTAGATAAGAAGACATTAGAAAACTTCATTATTCTTGTTTTAAAAGGATGACTTTAGTAGATATGTTGATAATTTGCTCCAGAGCATCAAGGAGGAAAGCAGGGAAACCAGTGAGAATTCCACTGGTCCAGCTAAGAGATACCCAGTGGCAGTAACAGAGCAACAAAGAGTGGTCCAATTACAGAGGTACCTGGAAGGTAGCGCTCTCAGGATTTACAAATAAATGGGATGCAAAATATGAGGGAGCAAAGAAAACCATAACTGTTCATGACTTCCTTATTTCTTTCTAGACTCTAAATTTAGTTTACCAGCTCTTATTGTCTCCTACAATTAATAATTTAAATTTCTGCAAAATAACATTAAATGAGTATGTACTTTCCAGCACCAGTCTACCTGTGGGGGAAGCGAGTGCTAAGATGCATAGTATGAAAGGGAGTCAGGGATGCTGTGTGGAACAGGATGGTAAAGGAAGCAGGGAAACAAACAGAGCAAGGAAGTTAAGTGTGTAAACAAAGGGGAAACTGTGTTCCAGGTGAGGTAATAGCAAGTATAAAATACAGAATATTTTCTCTCAAGTTTATCTTAAAATTGCAATCACAGTTAAACATATGCATTCGTAGTAAGAGGCTATAGCTACAATGAAAGGAAACTCAGTATGAATTCTGGCAGATATAATTATGATTAATTTTCCTTATTAAAAAGGATGACAATATTAGTTGAGTCACTAACAAATAGAGGCATAATCCTATGCTTACTGTCTTAATTTTCTTCTACCCACCTGAAGAGGTCTCCAAATTTGCTTCTGAGGTGGCTACATGACACGTAGAGATCATAGAGGTAGGCTAAGATGCATCTTTCAGGGGAAGAACACTCTGAGGGGTTCACAACATGCTTCACCACACCACACAGCCTGTGAGAAAACATGTGAGGAAAAGAGACGCACATCTGTCAATATATACGTTCCTGTTTGGATCTTTTAGAGTGAGAACATGTCCATTTATTACTTGTGTGAGAAAAAATATCAGATTATTGACACTAATAATTATTGCAATAGCAAATAACTGAGGAAAATATCAGTTTGTTATAATATTGAAATACTAGGTATTATTTTTAGAAAAAACTTTAAAAAATGCCATTAACAACAAGAAACAACAGAAATTCCTCCATACAGAAGGTATATATTAATGAATCCATCAATTAAGTTGCTATTAGAACACAAAGGCAGGCTGAAGTAGAGAATCCCTTCAGTAAAAAGTTTCATAAATTGAGTAAATTTTCAATGATCGCAAATCAACTTCTTTGTTAAGAAACAATTCTTAATCAGTAAATCTCGGATATCCATTTTTAAAACCATGAGCTGGTTCTCACATAGAACTGGTAAATTCATGGCCTGAGGTTACACTCTCCTTGTTTATCCAAACTGGAAAAAATTTATATTTTAGTTTACCTTATATAAGAATTTACACCCCCACTCCCCCCATTTTTAGTGACATTCTCTATAAGTCTTTCAGTTCAAAAGTACCATTACTACTGCAATCAGTGCCATTTTTCCCAAACCATAACTATGGTCTCTTTGGCCATAGTTCATAAAACACAAACATTCATACAACCAGAAGTAATACAAAAGTGGTTCACTGACCTATTTTTGAGTCTGATTCTACTACCATCTTGTATTCTGTTATAGGGTTCCGCTTACTATATAGTGTTATAGATGACTCAAGTTATTAAAGCTAAAATGGGCGTTAAAAATCATCTGATTCATCTTCCTCATTTTACAAAGAGGGTTCTAAGGCTCAAAAAGGTAAAGTAACCTGCTCACAGGCAAAGAGCTAGTTCATAGCAGATTCAAGAGGAGAGCTCAGGTCTCCACAATGAAAGGCCAGAGCTCACTCTAATATTCAGGGGGCAAGGTGAAGCCAGGAGGAGCCTAGGTGTCAAAGCCAAGAAGGAATCACAAATACCAGAGGTGAACTCAGCAAAGTATGTGAGGAATGCAACACAGCACCCCAAATCCTATGAAATAATATCAGCAGGTGAGGCTACCAAGCAGCTGATAAAAGCTATCAATTACGCCAAAAGTGTCACACAATTATGAAAAGTAGATTCAACTGGTTAGCTATATAAACAAAAACATTCTAGACATAACCTAATAAAAATTTTTATTGGAATAGAGAATAAATTAATTACATGTACTAGTCTACCAAAAAAGAGTACAATAGAACCAAAGGACACCATGTCTCTTTTGAGCCCAGGAGAAAAATGGAAGAAAAAGAAAAACAGGTTGCCTTTTTTTAAATATAAAGCCTGGGATAGGAATCTTCAGTGGAGACAAAGGAGCTTAGAATAGAATTTTTTTTGAGACCTCATTATACTTCTCTGGTCCCATAACCTCAGTCTCTAATGGGGATAATATTAGGTAATTGTTTAGCCTACAATTAAAACAAAACTAAGAACTTGTTCCAGACTGTCTTATAAAAAATAAAATTAAATAAGTAAATCCCTAAGATGACAATGCCTGCAAAGCTTATTCGGTATTGGAATTTCTGAGTATAAACTGAAATTACATGAACAAAAAAGTTGTCATGATGCACCATTCAAAATTACCCATGATGCTGGGTAGCACAGATGACCACGGTGCTATAAATGACTGGCTTACAGTCATAAAAACAAGGGAGAGGGAGTAAGACAGGAAGGAATAGAGAAAGGAAAAGAGAAAGCGGGGAGAGAATCACTTTATTTTTTAAAAAACCTACTATTTTCATGCTTATGTGTCCTTTTTTGGTACATGTTTTCTTGCAAAATTATTCTTTAGCTATTATATCTTTTTTTTTTAAATGTGTTTTATTGATTATAATATTACATTTGTGCCAATTTCCCTTCCCTCTGCTCCCCTCCACCCGGTGGCCCCCCTCCGTCCAGTTGTCCCCCCCTTTTAGATCATGTCCATTAGTTGTGCATGCTATTATATCTTTTGATAGAAATAAATATCAGTACTATTTTTTTCCTTAAAATTACTATATTTTCATCGTAAGCTACACATTATAGGATGTGTGGAAATAATAATGTTATTGTATATACCAACCCTTCAAACACCTGGGCTGTCTGATCGGGATTCAGGATCAGACAACTATGGTACCGCCTGAGCACAGCCACTATGCAGACACAGAGTCCCGTGGTATAACTTCCTGCCAGGTTGGAGGATTTCAGGAGCAGTTCAGCTTCTACAACACTCAGTTCATTTAGTAGCTACGACGAGAGAAAAGACTGAATGAAAATGTAGCTGCCAAAGCAAATAACAAAACTATGCATATATATATTTTTTTAAACCATGCATACACTGAGTGATTCAAGTAACACTTGATCCCGCCCCTTATCCTGCCCCAGGACAATATACACACACAACTATTCTCAGAAAACACTCCCCAGTGAATTAAAATATTTTTTATTTTTAATCCTTTACCAATTTATGGAGTTTTTCTTTGTCTAGAAATCATGGTACATGTAATGAGAACGTATCCAATACTGAAACAGTTACCAAATCTTTATGGCAGTCCAAAGTTCTAGACTGAATAATTGCAGAGAGCATCCTACCTCTGATTTTCTTATTTTCCCTTTCTTTTTACTAAAACACAGATTCTTAATCATTATTTTCTTATTATTAAGAAAGCTAACACCTCCAACAGAATAAGCAATACAAACCAACTTTCATTTTTATTTCCTAACAACTAAGATAATAAACTCAAACATATATATAAGAAATATAGCAGGAAAAATCAAATTATAGATTTTAATTTTTTGCTCTTAATGTAAAATATGATCTATTATAAACAGCAAATAAACTTCCACCTTTCCCTAAACAAAGTAACATAGGACAAAAAAAAAAAAAAAAAAATCCTCAAGCCCTGACTAGTGTGGCTCAGTGGGTTGGGTGTCATCCCACAAACCGAAAGGTCATCAGTTCGATTCCTGGTCAGGGCACATGCCTGGGTTGTGGGGCCAGGTTCCTGGTTGGGGATGTGCGATTGGCAACTAAGATGTTTCTCTCACTTTGTTTCCCTTCTTTTGTCCCCCCACCTCTAAAAATAAATAAATAAAATCTTTAAAAATACCCTCAAAACACATTTTAAAATGACTTTTATATCTTTTAATTATAATTACTTAACTATCAACATAGCTTCAATTAAGATGCTAGTTGGATACTGTTGATTCGGAATGTCTCAATTGTTCGAAAATATACTGGGTGTCCCATTTTAAATTGTGCAATGCCTGGTAGGTTTGTTTTCCTGAAAATGAGAGAAGCACTGTCTCTTTGACACCTGTATTGCGAAGTCAATTAGTCCATTGATGTTCAGTGCTGGTTCCATGAGGTCAAAGATGAGCTGAATGTGGTGAGCCAAAGGGAGATGATAGGATGTCCCTGATGCAAAGCTTGTGATTTGTTCCAGCACATTGCTAGAGATCTGTGCAAACAAAAGTAACAATAATTTTAGACCAATATTCCAAATAATTTTTTATTAAGTCTTTTAATTTTTTACTAATAAACCTGAATTTATATGTGTTTCTACTTAGAAGAAAGTTAAAACATGTTTCTAAAGAAATCAAAATCATGTACAAATTGACTTCCTTACAACTATAACTTGAAGAAATAAATCATGTTGTCATTAAGATTTAGACCCAACTATCCTAAAGGCAGAACAACTATAAGTATTAATTAATTTCCAGATAATATCGATTTGAATATCAATGGATTTGTAAATTTAAAGTGTCTTCTCAATTATATTTTATTTGTCATCAACAGATTTCCCCCTTGTTAATAGCAATGTAGGGCCATCATGTAATAGCGTATTTCATTAAGAATGTTTTATATAATGTTGATTATTATAAGGTAAACATATTTTCAAAATAAAAATTCTTCCGAAGATGACAACCTGGCACTTAAAATTGAACTATTCAATAGTTTGAGATGCTTCCAAGAGTGTTTCAGAAACATATTTGTAAAACCAACTAAGGCCTGAAACTTATATTGCAGGAAAGACTTTTAAGGAAATATGAATATTCCAAATGCATAATAAACAGCTTTAAATGGCTACCTGAGATGTCACTTGGTGCTGATCAAAATATGAAAGGAGCTGAAGTTTTGTGAACACAGTCTCCAGTGTTGGAAATGCTTCCTGTTTGTTCTTCCTGGCTTTTTGTCCTTCATCTCCAACTAAATAAGCATAGGGCAAATACATTAGTTTACAATGAACAGAAACTCTTGACTTTTTAATGTTACTGTTTCTATTGAAACATAACGTACATATGAAAAAGTGCACAAACTTTATTAATTTCTACAAAGTATATACACTCAGGTAATGAAACTCAAACACAAAATCACATATCGGAACCCCAGAAAGTGCATTAGGCCCCCTCCAGTCACTCCTCCCACCCCAGGGCACAAGATCCGAACTTCCAACAGCCTAGATTGACACTGCCCACCTCAGAACTTTGTATGAACAGAATCATACAATATATACATGTAGTCCCGGGCATCTTTCACTTGACACTGTGTTTCTGAGATTAATTCATACTGTTGTTGCAATTTTAATTTGTCCTAAAAATTATTAATTCCTACTTTTGTATAGTATTCTAATGTTTGACTATACCACCATTAATATATCCATTATGGTGAGTTGTTTCTAGATTTCGGCTACTGTGGGAAACACCTCCATGAATGTTTCTATAAAGATCTCAACAATGGAAGGGGCGTGGAAATCACCCAGGCTCATTCTGATATAATAGGAAGGTTCTTAAGAGACTTACTGTGATATTTGCCCCAAACAGCTTAATACGTAAAATAGGAAATTTACATAATTCCTAAGTTTTTTAGGGGTAGAAATGAATGAAATTCCTCCACATTAACAGGAAATGGATTCATTTCCTTAATCAATTTAACATAAAGAAATTTGAAAAAAAACCCAGTAAGAATTTTTATAAATACTGCTATCCCAGGACTCTTGTTCTTAAGAATTTAAAAGATAACATCCAAAAATAATTAGATTATTTTAAAATACTTCTTAATATTATATATTTACAAAGAGAAATCTGGAAACAAAAAGGAAAGGTTGGACTACATGATCTCTAACAAGAGCACTACCACTCACATCGTTTTCCTCCCCTTCACCCCCTTCTACCTGCCTCTACCCCCTTTTCCCTCTGCTAACCACCATATGTTGTGTGTGTGTGTACGCGCGCGCGCGTCTAATCCCTCACATCTTACTTGAAAAAGTTTAATTTCAGAGAGCAACAGTTATTACACACCTCTATTAAAGACACAAGAAAGATTTCACTGAACCCAAACAGATTTTGTTAATGACAAATGTAATGGTGGTAAAAGATAACATTAGAAGAAAGGATGCTTCTCTTTCAACAATAAGCAATTACAGTTTAAGCCCTCAGTGCCCTCCCCACATATAAAAACCCAGTCTGTTTGGTCTTCATTTCCTCTAACAAACAACCTCCCAGACCAGAGTAAATCAGAATTAAAAGGTGCTGAGTAACATCCAGTGTGCCACTCTTACCAAATAACACCAAAAATAACACAAAGAATGAGAACCAGTAAGTTCATTAAGCCTTCTTTTTTGATATATATTCTCAAAGTTACAAATTAAATGTAGAATTCTGCCTTCAATATAGCTGCTCACATGTCATAAGCATGTGTAAAATATCCAATTTTGAATTTTTCATTTACTAACATCACCGATCCAAGGCTGAAAATTCATATCAACAGTCTTGGGTACAAGGTACTTTAAAACTGAAGTTAACATAATTATTTAGTCCTTCCTGGGACCCAACCAGAAACACAAAAATAACAGATATGAAGAAGTACATCCATCATGAGAATTCACAAATGCATCATTCTTGTTTGTTTGTTTACGCTAATGAACACTACTTACTTCCAGAAAACTGACTTCTTAAAATCTCTATAAAAAAAGATATAGTTGATTCTTGGCAATTTATATTCACTTTCAAAGAAAAATATTTTAAAAGGTGGTGATTCTCCATGGAATACTTTATTTTAAAGATATTCACCTAATAATAGTCATAATTCATAGATTTTCCTCATCTGTCTTATGTTAATTTGCTTTCATAGTAGCTATGATTGTTCTTTAGTTGCCTAATATCGGTTGTCCTTTGCTTCTTTTTTTTTTAATTCTCACTTGAGAATATGTTTTTATTGATTTTAGACAGAGAGGGAGAAAAAGGAAAAAAACCAATCAGCTGCCTCCCGTACATGCTCCGGCCAAGGATGCAACCCACAACCTAGGAATGTGCCCTGACTGGGGATTGAACCCACAACCTTTTGGTGCACAGGATGACGCTCCAACCAAGTGAGCCACCGGGCCAGGGCAAGATTGTCCTTTTTTTGAAATCTTTAAATCCCAGAAGTTTTGACCTTCTAGTTTGGTAAAGTTTATTCATATTTTCAAAAGACACACCATTGAAAACCAAAGATGACTAATCAATGTAAATGTAAAATGTGGTTCGACCACCTTCAACTGGAAATGCCACAGAAATACCTGGGGTAAGGCCTACTTGATGTGCGAACACTCCCAATAAGTTCCTCAAAATCCTATTTGTATGTGTAGCCAGAAATCAAATACATGCTTACAGAAGCTCTGTTTTCCTGCCTTACCAACCCTCATCTTTACTAACAAAAGGGGCAAATTTCCATTAATCTGAAAGTCAGTCAGCTAGCTTCTGCTGGGAACACTAGGTTTTAAGGAGTGACTTAAAGGCAGGCTATCAGAAGATAGGTCACTATATCACCAAATTAAGCTATTTCTGGTTGAGGAATTTTACCTAAAATGAGAGAAAGACAAAAATCCCCTTTGAAGATTCCTCTTCACAGTGGTGTTTCTATTACTGATATCCCAAACGCAGCATGGAACAATGATTGTCTCCTTGTGAGTTCATGATCAAGACTTGGCTATTTAAGAAGCTGATACAAAGATAGCATAGACTACAGCCTGGCATTAAAAAAACTGTGAAAGAAGGAAGCAGACTCAACAGAAAAAGATACGGCATTTCTTCCTTCCTCTTCCCACCCATCTCAGTTTTCCAAAAACAAAAAATTCCACAGGATATCTGGAAAGATTCTCTAAAATTAATTTAGATTTTTTAAAAACTGTATTACTGAACCTTTTAAATGAGATAGTACCCACTCCATTTTCAAGTATACAAAAAGTAGTCAATAGTTTTGCTCCCTACTTTCAGGTTTTCAAAATTCAGCCTTCTAAATGCGACCCATTTCCTCTTTTGTCTTAGGGACAGATCAACAGTTTTTCTTAGAGCAGTTTTGTTTTTTTCAAGTTCAATAATGACTAATCAGATCAACAACAACAGGGTTTCATTTCCCTTCTACACCTCTTGGTTGTTCCCACAGGCAGCTGGTATAGTACAAGGTCCTTAACTGGAAATAGGAGGAAGTTAGGAAATGTGATGCCAAGCACAAGTGTAACTTTTCCATTGTGAATGTTCTAAGGACTAACCTGCGATTCATTCACCCGCGAGAGTTGCCTTTGTACCTTGTTTCTGCCTGTGTCTCTCTACTGATGGAGAGGAAAGAGAGCTACCTATTTCCATTAATTATACCTGTGCCTTCCTGCAGGAAAGATCTACAATGGACAAGCTCTAGTAATTTAGTAATTCATCTGGTTAAAGTCTAAAGGGTCCCCTGTGGAGAGGTTCATAAAAGAGTATTTACTGTGTACTGAACAACAAAGTAAGGTTTCTTGGGGTGTTTTAGACCATATGTAGGGAAGTGTGCTGTTTGCATAGGGAAAATTGAAACTTTTCCCCCTCTGTATTATTTAAGTAATAGAGAAATAAACACCACTGGTGGTAGTGCAGTATATATAAATGATATCATATTTTAAATCATATAACTGCCTACTAACATAAACAAACCCTGAAAAGATTAATTAGGCAAATATGAAGTAGATAATTACAGAATTTCAATTATGCAATGTGGTGACATAATAGCAAGGCACAGCTTCACTGTAAAAGCTCTGAAAAAAGCCAGGGAAAAGAGTATTGCAAGTAAAGAAGGCATTATACAGCAAAGCCCTAATTTTTGTTTTTACTTGGAATCATTTGGTGATATGGGGGCCACTATTACCTGCAATTATTCTCCTAAATAATGTAAGGAAAGATCAGCAACTACACTGTCATGATTTTCAATTATCATGGAAGTATGAGTACCCAGAGCAAGCTACAAGCTTGAATAAAGATGGTAAAGAATAGGAGAAACTCTTCCAAATTAAGGGGTTTCCAACTCATTCTTTAATACTTCATTTTTCACTACTATAGAAAATTTGAGAAGTATTTTAAAAAAAAGAGTAGAAAATAAAAACTACTTATGTCTCTTTGAAGAACATGCTCTTTTAATACAAGGATTACTATAAATGGAACCAAGAACTCAAAATGTCAATGTGCTTATTCATATTTCAATGTGACAGTCATTCAGGAGAGGAAACACTCTGAGGACAGTGCCATGTACAACTGTGATAAAGACTGTGCTAAGAGGGAAGACGTAAGTCAGCACAATGGAAGCAAATGAGTTTGGGCTCTTTACCCCCGGTCTCTGTGGTGCTCTTCTTATTTAGGATTTTCAAAATATCTTTGGTAATCTTCTTCAGCTGATGCCTGGCTTCGTCACGCTCCTTGCCCACTCCGTAGAGAAGGATTGTGCGCTGGTTACATTCATGACTTGAAGATTCATCCTGAAAAACAGAAAATGCACGTTGAAAGCCTTGTTTGCAGGAGTAGAGCTGCATGTCGTGTTCATGAAGTGCACTAACCACAGCATCGCCACGCTGGCGTGAGGTGGTGGCACCCCACCCGCCTGTGAATTCACCTCAACCTCCACTGGCAACACCCTTGTTTTTCCAGTTTGGAACTTGCTAAAGTTTAAAAAAAAAAAGTGTCTACTGACCTGAAGTCTTAATAGAAGGAGTTGATGTGGGCGTACCCTACAGAGTAAGTTTTGACTATTGAAAAACTTATCATTGCTTAAAATTTAGCATGGTGTTAATTTCACATCATATTTACATACTATCTACTTGTACTGTTCCATTAAGGAAAACCTTATTTCTTAGTAAGCTTGTTTTTCTATATACAGCGTCATTAAATATTTCATATTTAGAGAAAAGATCTTCCTAGGATCCTCACATACTTTTATAAAACTGCTCCATTTACTTTCAACATGACTGTGTAAGATACATGTATGGTTATTTCCAAGCGAGACAATATAGAGCATGTGGGGCTCCTTCGATGCGAGGTAAAAAGCTACACGTTCTGTCTGACACCACCTTCCTCTTCTGAACCCGCTCTCCCGCCTTGCCCACAGACACGGTGAATTCAAACACTATTTCTCCCACATGGGAAGGGAAATTATTTCGTCACAGCAAAACAAAAACATGTACATACTGCTAAACACATCCCTTAGCCAAAGTTAAATAGACCAGGATGTATTCTCTCATACACCTGGTTTTGAATTTTTCTACCTAAATCTCTCTCTCAGATCTTATGCTCTTCCATTTGCTTGGGATAATACCCAGTGCTTTCCTTCAGTCCGTCTTCTTTGTATCTACAAGTCTGTCCATGCTAGGTGCTTTCTTCCCCTCCCTAACAGCATCTAATCCTAAGGAGCTTGCATGAGAAAAAAACATCTCCCAGGAAACACAAACTGTACTGTGGTCACAAGGCACAGTGGCTGCAAAACAGCACATTCCTTGAGATGTGGAGAAGTGCAGGGCTTGTCTGGAGTACTCCACACACATACGCTGCAACAGGCTTCTGCAGCCTTGAAAGGGGAGCCTGTTCTCTGTCTCTGTCACTTTCCTCTCAGTCTCTTTGTCATACTTTCTCCCTCACACACTTGAATTGAAGGTACCATTGCTCCTTGCTCTGGTTCCTTTTTTATTATATTCTGTAAGAAATTCACATTTGTAGACCCTGAACTCTGTCTTGCTAGCCCATCCGCAAATAATTATTGTTTCAGGTGTTCAAATTTGCCTCCTAAAAAACAAAAACAAACAAACAAAAAAACACAGCTAGGAACAAATCTCTTCTAGAAGCTGTCATCATTTAATATATCCTGAGTATCCAAATCTCCCTGAAATTCTCCAAAGACCATAGGATAAAGTCAACATAGAAAGTGATTTCTACACCTGGCTGCACATCTGAATGATCTGAGCTTCTTGTTAATTTCCTATTTTTGTTGTTGTCACACAGAATTACTGATATATTTCTTCTTTTGGAACAGGAGGGCACTGAGAAAACTGTTCTAAACCCAGGCAGTGCCCTGGCTGGTGTGGCCCAGTGGATTGGTTGTCATCCTGCAAACCAAAAGGTTGCCGGTTCAATTCCCAGTCGGGGCACATGCTTGAGTTGTGGGCCAGTCCCCCAGTTTGAGGTGTGCAAGTTAGGGGCATGCAAGCTAATCAATGGTTCTCTGCCTCTCTTTCTCTCTCCCTTCCCACCTCTCTAAACGTAAATAAATAAAATCTTTCTCGCATGCACACACAAAACCCAGGCAGTGCCAGTCCTGTGCCCTGGGATTGTTTACAGTTAAGGCAACTGTCATCAAATGCTTCTAATGTAACTTCTTTGTATGGCATGATGGAAAGATGTTAGCAACAAAGTATAGAGTATCTACTTTTATAGCAACCCTGAGAATACTTCAGGGACGATAGTTCCTTGTCCTCAAGAAGTGCGTATTCAGTGTCACATTGTGAAAGTATCATTAGAAAAGCTAGAAGCCTAAACAGGGATGGTGAGGGCAGGTATCCTGGAAAGACCCATGTGCTCCTCACAAACACACACAGGAGACTGGGGCTCCACATGAGACCTGGAACAGCCCATGCTTGGGGTAAGAGAAGGCTGTGACTGCATTCAAGTCCAGCTCCAGGGTTCTGGATAATGAGCCTTTCTGAGCCTCAGATTCTTCCTCTAAACAATGAGATAACACCACATACACTGTAGGATTTTGTGAGAATAACTGAGGCGAAGAATGTAAAATACTTAGTAGCACAGCAGACAGCACCAACTGCCGTCCATTCATATTCCTAGACTTGCACTTCTCTCTTGTACACACCCTATATTTATACACTACACAACGTTGCTCAACATTTCCTGAAGACACTGGACACTTCCCTCCTTTGCTGTTTCCCCTTGCGCCACCTAAAATACTCTCGACAGCCTCAATTTCACTTGCGGGAATGCTAAGAACAATTACAGCATCAGGTGCCTCACTCCGTCACCTCACTTTAGTGAAAGCCCTCACCACAGGAGGAGTAGGGAGGGGAAGAGAACCTTTGGAGCATTTATCACAGTACTATTCACTTATTTTCTAGGCATTTGTTTAATGTCTGTTTACCCCACTATGCTATCCATTTGGTGAGGGGAAACCTGGGTAGGTCTGTTTTATTCACATTTATATTCTTAACAGGCACTGATTAGGTACTTAACATTAGTTGATTGTACAAAATAATGAATAAATAAGTGAATAAATTTAAGAACACATGACTAAAAGATTAGGGTAGAATGAAGATTACAAAAAAACAACAACACTGGTTTTGTAGGTTACCTAACTTGATAAGTGCTGACAAAAATAAAGAGGAGAAATGAGAGGCAAAGAAAAAGAGTAAAAATGTTTGTCAGATGTAAACTAGATTTTAGTGGTGGGAATAAAAAATAAAAGGCAAAATCAAGAGGTATCTGAAGGGCGGTAGGAAAGGATCACACATCTGGGTGAATATTTACCTCATTACATTTCAAGATGTACTCAATGGACAAAATGTGTTAAAAGAAAAAAAGAGTAAGTAATAAAGGCATGAATTCACATTAGGTGAAAAAAATATGAGGGGTAGGTACAAGTGTTTTCTAAATACTTAGGGGATGGTTTGATCAATACAGAGGTGATAACTCAGGGATAAGAGCAATGTGTCACTGGGAGGGGAGCAAACCCCCCCCCCCCAAAAAAAAACTCTCGGGGAGAGCAAAGAAGGCTGAGACAGGAAGGAGAATAAATAAGCTAAATGATGCATGTGCATTCTCCATAATCAATTAAGAGCACCAGATAAATCAGGGTCACAGAAGTCAGGGAGGGGACATTTAACAAGGGGAGTCATCAAGAATATCAAATGTAGTGAAGAAGTCACAATGGATTTGGCCTCTCTGACACGTTTGTTTCAAAAACATCTGTGAGCCTCAAAAGAGAAGTTTCTCTACAGTGGTGGGCCAAAGCAGGAAACAGGGAGATGAGTAGAAAACAGGGAGTTGAAGTAAGAGTAGGAGGAGAAATACATGAAGGTGAAGCAAGTAACTTACATTTACTAGTAGTTGGGTATGGAGAACAACAGCATGAAAGAGAAAGTTGTACTAGGATAATCAATGGCAACCTCTTGTTTCAGAGCTATGTTCCAAATAAAGTCTCCATAAAGGAAATCCAGATTGAAGGGAAGATAACTGATAAAAGACAGAGAAAACAATAGTCTCTTATCTGGCTTAACTTGGAAAGAAAGACATGCACACCTTTCTACTTAATCAAAGGGTAAAAAGAAAATTGGTAAAAATACAGGGAAACTCCTAGGTGAAGAAGTGAGGAACATAACGAAGCTTATATCAGCTCGTTGGCCTTGATATGCTTTTAGCTGGAAAGCATAAGTCGTGAGTTAGAGGGAAGATGAAATTTAAAAAAACCATTGGTCACCTCTGTATGGTGCAAAGACTGCATTTGCTTCTGATACTTAATATTTTAAGAAAAATCATGACAGCTGTTACTGTTCTTCAAAATGGAAAGACAAAGACTTCTAAAAGCAACTCTTTTTCAAATCCTACTACAGCGATTTTCAGCTGGTGCACCGCAATAATTTTTAAAGTGCACGGTACCTGACTATTAGTTAGGCACACGGACCTCTTTTCCCTTAGATCAGTGGTTTTCAACCGTGGGTCGAGACCCCTTTGGGTGTCGAATGACCCTTTCACAGGGGTCGCATAAGACCATCGGAAAACACATATATAATTACATATTGTTTCTGTGATTAATCACTATGCTTTAATTATGTTCAATTTGTAACAATAAAAATACATCCTGCATATCAGATATTTACATTATGATTCATAACGGTAGCAAAATTACAGTTATGAAGTAGCAATGAAAATAATTTTATGGTTGGGGGTCACCACAACATGAGGAACTGTATTAAAGGGTCGCAGCATTAGGAAGGTTGAGAACTACTGCCTTAGATTGTCAAATTAAAAAATGACAACAGCCAACACAATAGCCATCCAGTGTGAATGAATCAAAATTATACCTATTTTCTTTTGTCAGATCAGAAAAAAAAAAAAAAATTTTTTTTTTGGTGTGCCGCAGAATTTTAGTAATTAGTTTATGAGTACCAAGAGAAGAAAAAGGTTGAAAACCATTGGCCTATGAGATTGGTTTATGTCAATTTTCTGTACAGTTAGAAAATGTACAAATCCTCAAATAGTAATTTTTACTACATGAGAATTAAGGCAACCTAAGAAAATAGACCAAATATTCCCAAAGGTACCAATGAGTTCTACACTTACAAGTGGGAATTAAAATACCCTCAAGTTGCGTAGTTGTAAGTAATATTAATGATTGGAGATGAGTACCAAAGAATTATCTTATTATTTTTTCCTCAAGGGCACATTTGTTTGGCAGGAGAAAAAAATCAACTGCACAATCCACAGAATTCTAGTCATCCCTTTCAGGCCAGCCCACTGCTGTCCTTGAGTGGAACAGTACATTTCCCCTGTAAACTGAGTTCTGAAAATCTTCAGATCAATTACTTTCTTTCTCCAGATACTGTGTCACAAAGACATAATTGATAAGGAATCAGAAGGATGCATATCCAAAAGCCCTGGAAGGCCTTTTATTCTACAGAAATTAAAATATGTCTCTTGACCCAAATATCGTTAGAAGGAAGAATTGCAGTTAATTAAACTGAAGTCTGCTCTGAGTCATCTTCATTTCTTTAAGCGATTAGAAATGTTGCCAAAACATGTGTGTGTTCACAAAGATGTGATAACTGTGGCTAGGCTATCAGAGCTATGTACGCTCCTCATTCATATGTTCTGATATTTCTACAGTGACCCAATAATTGTAAAAATTTTTAATTAATAAGTTAACACTTTTTAAAGGGAAATAAGAATCCCATTTTGATACAATAAAATAAAGCATTTCAAATTTCCCCAACACTCTAATTTGCATGTTTAAATATTCAAATGCAAATCCAGTATATATTATCTCCAAAAAAGTAATAAAAGCCACTTTTTAAAAAGCAATTAAAAAAATTAATTCATTCATTAAAGAACTCTTAAAAGATGTGTTCAAACACTATTTTCGTACCTAAATTCTTCAATATACCACATTATTCTGTTTAGAATAAAATAACTTCAAATAAATGCTGCATTACTGATAAGCCTTAGGCTGGGTTGGAAGAATGGGTATGTACATGTACAGGAGGGAGGCTGTGTTAAAATAACAAGAAATAAGCAGCTTCTTCTCATTAGTAACTCCACATGAATTGGAGTAAATTTTTCTTTAAATCAAGAAAATAAGAAACCCCTTTAATTTGATTTGCATAACAAATCTTTGTTCTACAACAGTCACAGTTAACAGAATAGCTAAAATAAGGCCCTTCTCTGACAAGCTCAGTGCACCCTAAGAGCATAATTGATGTTAAGGTGTTTAACTATATAGTCTAGTCCTCTATTTTCAAGCAAAGCACTCCAGACAGGAATGACAAATAATTAGATCAGCAAAGTTTGCATTCTTCTTTACTAAAAACCTCAATGGCCAAGAATCCTTACTTTAGGAATTTTTTTTTTTTATCTAACCTAAACTTCTATACTCTAACAGGAAAAGCCAAGCTAGATAACTTAAGTAAGCACTGCCTTAAAATGCACGTGTTGAAGCCCTGACTGCTGTGGCTCAGTGGATTGAGTGTCGGCCTGCGAGCCAAGTGTCGCTGGTTCGATTCCCAGTCAGGGCACGTGACTAGGGTGCACATCAAGTCTCCAGTTGGGGGTGTGAGTGAGAGGCAACCGCACAGTGATGTTTCTCTCCCTCTCTTTCTCCTTACCCCTCTCTCTAAAAATAAATGAACAAATAAATAATATTTAAAAAATGCATGTGTTCAATCAAAACATTCACTAATGTCAAAATGACCACATTTACAAACCGTGATGGCCTAAGACCTAATCAAATGTTAGTTACCTCTCTGTCCTCCTGTCACAAACTGATTCCAAAGGGACAGAGTCCTACCCTTCCAGGACATGGTCCTCTGGGTTCAGAGTAATCTCATTCATGTAAATACTTTCAGATAAGCAGACAACCTTTTGCAGACTTTGCAAAATAAATAAACCAATTAAATAATTTGCATGTAAAAATTACGAAAAAATTTTCTAAGTTATCTCAATCATTGAAAATAACTAAGTCAAAGCTAGTCCTGCTCCCAACAGTTATATATACAATTACAAATTGCCTGTAGTTGTTTATCCATGAGAGGTTAAAGTGCACAACTTGCTCAACTCCTATTTGTATGATAATATACTTTTGTAACCTGAAACAATTTCACTTAAAAGATTTTAGTCACTTTCAGGGTCAAGTTATCAAACTGGGTAATTGACAGTTATCCTCCAAAAAGAAACGATTGTCTGAGAAGGTTCACAGACAGTTGTGAGTTAAAACCAGAGGAAAGAGCTGGAGCCATTCCTTTACCCTTCAAGAGCCTATTCATAGCCCACTAGGAATATGCAAATATAAATTCCAAATAAAGCATATGATTTAAGTATCCTGAATTAGTATTCCTGTAATATAATATATTAATTTGTTGAAATTGTTATGAGTTTTCCCCACAAGTCTTGTTCCATCTCTAGACCTTAGAAAGAATTCAAATAAACACACTTTAGAGTTTACAATTGGCTATCAAGGCAAGTATGACTCCTACTCACTTGCAAGAAGTGCAGCCACTCCACTCATGGCATTCACCTCTCATCCCTCAGCCTCAACGTGGGGCAGGAGGAGGGTAGGAGTCTTGGAGACAGTGAGATGCTGAAGATTTAGTAGTAATGGCACAGTAGTTAGAAATACAGGCTCTGGGATCAGACAGCATGGGTTGGAATTGGGTCTCTAATTAATTCGTTGCTCCCTTCCTCACCTTCCCTCATCCAGAGAGTAGTTGAGATCATAAAATAAGTTAATTCATGATATGAGAACTCAAACATTGGCTATTATTATTCTAAAGTGTACATAGCATAAACATTCTATCAAAATATAACAAATAAGATTTGTTCATTGCAATAAATTTTAAAATAAAAATAACTTAATACCTACATTTCCAACAGTTTACTATCAAACAGACACCTCTCGATGACTAACAGATCAGGATCATTAAGTAACTGAAATTTCCAAATAAAATGACTCAAATTCATAGCTTGATTTAAAATTCTTAATGCAAACAAAACTCTTTTGTCAGTTTAAAGCAGTGGTCCCTAGATTTAGTGTGCATGAGCATCACACAGAAGGCCTATTAAAATACAGATGAGGGGTACACCCAGAGTTTCTGACTCACTGGCGCTTGGTTTGGTGCCCAAGAATGTGCATTTCCCATGATTTCCCAGGTGAACCTACCTGCAGTTCCCCAGTTTGAAAACCATTGTTGAAGATTAACAAATGCAGAGACAGACACATGCAAAACTCTGAAGAAAGAAATAACCAAAACATATCTGCAGAGCAAAGGCATCTACCCAAATGGTTCTCTGGTAACAGAGATTATAGTTAAAAATATTTTTTTTTTGGTGTGTGTGTGTGTGTGTGTGTACATGTGCACCTACATTATATCAATGTAATATAGATACATGAACCTGGAATTTAATGATATAGGAGTATTTCCCCAAAACCAAAAGCTAGGTTAAAAGGAAAATAAAATTGTTTCTATATAAATTATGTTCAAGAAAAGCATGACAGACACTTTATATAATAAGTCTGGAAATGGATACAACTGTTTTTCTTTCTAATGTAATTTTGGAATCTTATAATTTATAATGGGAGGAAACTGTTTCACCTATGAAGAGTTGATCAAATACAGATTAAAAATAATGACATTATTAACCAGGAAAAAAAAGCAAGGAGCAAGAGACTTAACATCCCCAACAAGCACACATTTTGAGTTAATGTAATTACTTGTTACAGGATAATATATCACCTGATGTTGAGCACAGTATGTTTTCAGGCAAAGTAAGCTTGCAACCTTTTCCAGGAAGCTGATTTCAAAAGGCTTCAGTTTATCCTTTGCATGGAAAATAACCAAAAGAACTCATAAGCATCAACTATATGGCAGGTTTCAGTGAAAAGCCACAAGACTTCAAATTGCTTTTTAAAGATGACTCTTCACCAATCCTGCCCCACACTTCCCAAGGAAATAAAAGCAGAAGTCATAAAAGTGGCCAAACGGAAACCCAGTGTCTGGATAGCTTTGAGTCGACAGCATTTGAAGGTAATTTCTCATTGTGAACTCTCTTCCTCCTATTCTATTCCTCTCTAGAATCCTCAAGATTTTACTGGTGAAAACTCAGCAAATTCTCTGTCATAAAGAGCTTTAACAACCAAGTTAAGACATTAAAAAGGAAAATACCAGCTGCCACTCTGCAGGTTGCATTAACTACCACTTCCTGGATACATTCAAATACTTCAGAATCAACAGAGTAACCAGGTAACTTAATATCTAGAAGTATTTGACAAATACATGTATTTAAACTATGATGTATGGGGAAATTTTTTTAAGTTTTCTTAAAATTGTAAACCTTTAATAACAATATCAATGCAAGCACTTATTTTGAATAAAAATTAAATATAAGCTACAATAATGGTGTTAGAGATAACCATTAACTTCATTTAAAAAAATTATACAGAACAATGAAATAAAATACAGTCTTATTTTAGTTTGAGTGTAAAATGAGATTTAAATATAGTGATATCCTCATATCAAGAATACTTGTTAAATAAGTTATAATCTATGCAAAATGAATATTCCCAAAATAGAATTTCCAAGACTACCAAAGAATATACAACTAATAGCAAATAATAGTAGCAAAGAAGGTTACAATCAGTGATGTTGTATCAATAAATACTGTTTTTGGTTTGTTTGTTTTAGGTTAAACAGGTGAGAGGTGAGGAGGTGTTGAAAACTGAAGCCATAATTGTGAAAACATGAATCTGGTTTTACTTTCAGTAATTAAAGGATGGGAAAAAAATAATTCCATTGACATTTGGTGGGAATTTAGTTCTACCTTTATTTGTCATACTTAAATCTTTTACATGGAAACTTAAAAAAAAAATTAGATATTTGTGCTTTAACATTGCTGTACCTTATATTTAGAAAGAATATTTTATGATGAGTCAATTTCATTGTTTTTATGAAATAAAAATATTATAAATTTCACTTTAAATTTCAAAATTTAAGTGCCAGATAATGTATTCAGGTTAAATGTTAGTTTTCGTTATAGCTGTCTGTTGGGATATACAAACCTATGGACATAGTTTTGATATTTTATTTTAGCAACTGTTACATTTGGAGCTAAAGAATGAGTCTCTGTGATGCTGATTTTTGAATGGATGACAGCAATACAAAGACAGAAATATCCTTCAATTATAAAAGAATTTTTTTGTCTGATTCAGTATTTTACTTATTTAATTCTAATAGGCAATTTTTCGTCATTTCTCCTCAGAACCCTTTAATGGTACTAACTAGAGTAAATGAAGTCCAATCAAAAGATAATGTAGAAAAAGTGACTGAATACAGACAAAAAAAACCTAAAAGCTGTAGAACAAAGCAGAGACTTAATATTGCTCTTCTACTTTTTATATATAAATACCTGTGTTTTTGTCTAAGATCAAAAATGTCCTATGAGAGGCACATACTCAACAAATAAATACAAAATATCCATACCTTCATGTAATTCAGACCATTTTACTTTGCTAAATATAGAATATTTGCTATGATGAAATATTCTGAGATTCAGTTTTCTATGTTCTTAGTAGTCGCCACAAGGAGGGTCAGAAACCTCAGTTTTTAAAGAAGGCTGTACAAAAAATTACACATGGCGCTAAGAGCAAAATCAACTATCTAGGACTGAAAATAACCACTCCTCCCTCCCCCTGCAGGTATCAAAGAAGAAACGCAGCCATGGACAACGTCACTTTTGCGGCTGGGAATGGCAGCCTGTGCACCAGAGATTATAAGATCACCCAGGTCCTCTTCCCGCTCCTCTATACGGTCCTGTTTTTTGTTGGACTCATCACAAATAGCCTAGCAATGAGAATTTTCTTTCAAATCAGCAGTAAATCCAACTTCATTATTTTTCTTAAGAACACAGTCATTTCTGATCTTCTCATGATTCTGACTTTTCCATTCAAAATCCTCAGCGATGCCAAACTGGGAACAGGACCACTGAGAACTTTCGTGTGCCAAGTGACCTCTGTCATATTTTATTTCACAATGTATATCAGCATTTCATTCCTAGGACTGATAACTATCGATCGCTACCAGAAGACCACCAGGCCGTTTAAAACATCCAGCCCCAACAACCTCTTGGGGGCTAAGATTCTCTCGGTTGTCATCTGGGCATTCATGTTCTTACTCTCTTTGCCTAATATGATTCTAACCAACAAGAGGCCAAGAGACAAAAATGTGAAGAAATGTTCTTTCTTCAAATCAGAGTTTGGTTTGGTCTGGCATGAAATAGTCAATTACGTCTGTCAAGTCATTTTCTGGATTAATTTTTTAATTGTCATTGTATGTTATACTCTCATTACAAAAGAACTATACAGGTCATACATAAGAACAAAGGGCGTAGGCAAAGTCCCCAAGAAAAAGGTGAACATCAAAGTTTTCATTATCATTGCTGTATTTTTTATTTGTTTTGTTCCCTTCCATTTTGCCCGAATTCCCTACACCCTCAGCCAAACTCGGGATGTCTTTGATTGCTCTGCTGAGAATACTCTGTTCTATGTGAAAGAGAGCACTCTCTGGTTAACTTCCTTAAATGCCTGCCTAGATCCATTCATCTATTTTTTCCTTTGCAAGTCCTTCAAAAATTCCTTGATGAGTATGTTGAAGTGCCCCAATTATGCAACATCTGCTCCACATGAAAACAGAAAAAAAGGACAGGATGGTGGGGACCCCAGTGAAGAGACTCCAATGTAAACAAACGGAGGAAATAGTTCAATCTAGTAGTGTTTGGAACTTCTATCAAGAAAACACGTAAAAATATTAATACTAAGAAGAAACTGAGTTAGTAACCATGACCCTTGAATCAATAGAAGACTACAAAAGTAATCTTAATTTACTTTTCTAGTATTAAAACCTAGCTTAAAATGTAGAAAAATAAAGTAACACGTAGCTGTATTCATTCAACCACCATGCAGTATACAAAACTATACAGAATTCATGAAATGTAGAATTTTGGGAAAATGGGTAACAATATAATACCTACTGTAATTCTTTAAATACATTATTTATCACAATATTATCATCAACTGAAGAATGATAAATCTGATAAAATCTTTGACCAAAAAGTATACTTAAGATGTATATACAGTCTTAGTCCCTACCCAAATGCTGACCTATTGTTATAATCATTATAAAAATTTAGGTAAGTGGGACACACAAAGAATACTAACTACTAACTTTTACTTATTAGCAAAGACCTAATGGATTTATAGTAATTGAAATGGAAATAAGATTGGACTGAATTTTTTAAATGTTCAGTAAGATGAAGGTTTAAACGTTACCTTTCCAATAAAAAGAGTAGAATAGCAAACAAAGGTATTAAAATAAGGAGAGTTATTTTTATGACATTCTAACAGGAAAAAAATAATACTTCCTTAACGTGAGAGATAAGTTTTACTAATATTGTGACAACTTTAGTAAATACGATGCCATCACTGACTTAACTTTATTAACTTGGCTCTAGAATCTACATGCAACTTGGGTTAATAAACATTTCCCATAGTGAGAAAAACAAACTAAATATAATTATGTGTTTGCACAGCGTAACTATCAACAGTTAAGTGAGTAACATGTTTGGATTTACCCATTTGTTGTTATTTGTGCGTATAAAAAAATTTACATTAAAGTCTAAATCACACTTTGTTGGAAATCTTTTGTTCAAAGCTATTAGATACTATGACTCACCTTCTATGCACCCCTACCTACATCAAATATCAAACCCACTTAAGAAAGAACAGCTGGCAACACGGTTTTATGACACAACACTGGGAAAAGTCTCTTCTGAAGGTGACGTCCCACATCAATGAGTTCATATGTAAATGAAAAACAGGTCTGACTTAAAATGTAGTGTGATTCCACTCAAGTCATATTTATTATTCTTAATATAAACAAAATACACAACACACTTGGAATTTGACATCATTTATCTTAATTATTTATGATCCTCAGAGGTAATTCTCAATCAGAAGGAAGGCATAGATCCCAATATCTAAATATAACAGAAGAAATTAAAAGGGTGAGTTGTAGTACGTATAAGGAAGTTCACTGAACTTTACTAGTAATGGATTTTATCCAAACCCTCCACGAGTTCTGCTGAGCTAAATTTCAGTAAAAAAACTGAACTCATTTAATTCTCTAATGGTATCTATTCTCAAGCAGCTACACCCTCTCTCTGACACTGCTAAGAGCAAGCACTGGAAGTCAGCAAAGATGCACCAGGACATGCATCCAACCCGATGCGTATTCTGTGCACCGCTGGGACAGGGCAGTAGCCATTTCTGCCATGTAAACTAATGATATTCACTTAAATATCATATGCATAAGTATGCACATTCTGTAAGAACATGAGGATATTTGAACTGGAATAGAAATGATAGCTTAAATATCTGACCGTCTTAATTTGTGTATGGGAAAAATAAAGGGCAGATCCACCCCTCAGCCCACCCAAGTGGGGTAGATAGAGATTAAAGCTGACCACATGACAGTGCCAGGACCACATGAGGTTAAGAGAGTGCAGAGTAGGCAAAGACTTACTTGAATAACCTTTCATTTTGGCTTAAACTAACTCAGTGTGATGACAACTTCCACAAGAGAAAGAAAACAACAAATGCTAAAGGCATGACAGTACCTTTGCAAAAAAACTGTAAAGAGTTTGTCCCAATGTTTTTATATGTAATATGAAAAATTTCATTAAACTGTAAATCACACTTTCGTAGGAATTCTTTATTCAAAGACATTAAGATAGTATATACTCCTGTATCAAAGATCAAACTGAATTCATTCAAGACAGATTGAGAAAGCAATATTTATGAAGTGCTCATTATACATAGAACATGTCACTATCCCCAGCTTAAAATTTTTAATATACATAATACACCCCACATTTCACAATAACCTAAAAAAAAAAAAAAAAAAAAAAAGTGAAGTCAAATTTTGGAGACTGAGGTCCAGAAGTTGAAAAGGTTAGAAATGAGACAAACAAAATGTAGTTTTGCCCAAAGCCTTATTGGCCAACAAGTCCTAAGGATGCTGGTTGCTGCAGCTTCTCTCAGGGGCTCCTCACAGAAACAGTCTAAAGCAGGTGTGGCCAACTACAGCCGGCAGGCCAAACCCAGCCCATCGCCTGTTTTTGTACAGCCTAAGAATGGTTTCTACATTTTCAAAAGTTTATGAGGATAAAAATCAGAAGAGTAAAATTAAAGTGGTATGAAATTCAAGTTTCAGGGTCCATAATAAGGTTTTATCGGAATGCAGCCACACCCACTCTGGTCTCACCTACAGCTGGTTCCCTGCTACAACACACGTAAGTAGTAGTGTTGGAGGCTGCATGGTCACAACACCGAAATATTTATTAACTAGTTCTTTAGAAAAGAAGTTGACAACCCCTGAACTAGAACTTTAAAAACAGGAGAAAATCCTTACACAGAAAAAGAACGCTGTCTTCACGCATCAAGGTGTTTCAGCAGCTGTGCACAGTGAACAACTGCAGGTTGGAGGGGCTGATCCAGGTGGTGGCTCCTGGCTGGTAACGCCCACAGTGGGAACTGAACGTGGGCAAATACACTTACAAGTCAGTAAGTAAAGAAAAAAGCCTGACTTTTAAAAAATAAAGGGCTTGAATAAAATCAACTTCCAGCAGAAATAAAACTGGACAATAAAAATATTAAAAGATGTATATCATTAATAAGCAAATAATTTTATATTTAAGTGACATGGCTTTTTGTGCCTATAAGTTTAGAATTGATTTAAAGGATTTTTAGTAATGGTGTTGTAGGATCCCACTCAGTGAGACCATAAATTGGTCCAATCTTTCTGGAAAGCTATTGGAAAACACCAGTCCACATTCTGATGTATATCTTTGATATAGTATTCCATTTCTAGGAAACTTATTATAAATATGTTGGAATAAACACACAAAAATACACAAACATATATGTGCTCTACAGTACTGTTTTTATGTAAGAAAAAATGGGGGAAATGCCCATTAGTAACAATTAAACTATGATAACTTTATAGTATAACATTTTTTAATAATTAGGAAAGTCATCATGTACTAACATGAAATTAAACAAAGATCCAATCTCAATAAATGTAAATATATATCTCCACACCATTGGCATGTATATGTAAGGATGGTTAACTTTCAGTTCCTACTATATATGTCTTTATTTGACCTCTTTAAACTTTCATAATAAAAATATGAAACTGGATATTCATATAAATGTTCCATATATTGTAAATCAATTGCTTGTTTCCAGTTATATATATATATACTTTCTAATATTGAATTTAATAGGCACAGATCACCATATTTAATATTAAATTGCATAATTTATTTTAGCTTATTATTACTGCTTTCAAGTTGATCCAGTGTGGAATTTTTAGAACAATTTCATATAATCTGAGAAAGTACCATGGTATACTTTGATGGGAAGTAAAAGGCTCTTCTATGAGTAGAGGAGTTACCGTTTTGACTTTCATTCCAAATGAAAGCAAATACTTCCTCATCCTTTCAAATAGTATTTAATATTTATATGATATTGTTTACCACATGAACAGGAACCCTTAGAATGTTAACTCTGATCCAAAGGAAAATGCCAAAGGAGAATGCACATGGCAAAAGTAGTTTATTCCCATTTCACAGACTTCTGATTTCTAATTTTTATTATATCTTCTTTGAGTCTCTCCTGATTATACTGCTTTGAACCAATATGTTTTCAACCTCACATCCCACTTTAAGGCAAGAAGTTTCACAAAGCCATGGACTATACAGTTGATTGTTTCTTCTCACATATCAATCAGTTATACCCAGCTCAGAAACTCCAGAATTTGGTAAACAATCCCACGTTCTCCTTATTTGGGGCTCCTACAGTCAGGAGAGTGAGGCAGGGTATGAGTACAAATTCTTGAAGCCAGATGGTGTAGGTTTGCCCTGGGCCTGGGTTGCACAATTTGAGACAAACTGCTTAACTTCTATGCTTCTATTTTCTCCTCTGTAAAATGGGACCCATCTGAGCACTGTTTTAAGAATTAAATAAGATCGTATTATCACAGAGAACAACACAGCTAGTATAATTGTTATAAGTTTTGACTATATTTCCTTTGAGCCCAATAGGATCTTAAATGTTTAGTTTATTCTCATTTGGCAGGAACCTAATTTCTGGGACCTTTACTTACATCTTCTTTGACTCTTTCCCTCCTGTCTTTTGTGAGCTATCCCCACAGTTCTATATGATATTCCATTTTTTCCTTTAATTTCATTTAACAAAAACAACACACTAACACCTACCAGGTCACAGACATCATTCTCCACACTTGGTGAATGTTCACCAATTTTATCCCCTTAATAACATAATAAAGCAGATGCTATTATTTATTTTCATGTAAAGAGGAGACAATGGTTTCATAGAGAGCATAAAGAACTTATTTTCCCAGGGTTATAAGAAAAGTAAGTGAAAATAAGGAATTGAACCCAGGCACTCTGGATCCTGAGGCAGTGTTGCTATCAGCTCTGCTGGGCAGCCTCTTGAGGACACCATCAAGGGCAAAAGCTCACGCTCAGGGGCCACAGTGACTTATGAGAACAAAGAGCTAATATGTATTAAGCACATGAATATAAGAATGAATGATCTGTTGAATATTTAGTATGATTAAACATTTTGAAACTACCATATTTATAAGAATATGCTACTATAACTTTAGAAATGGACACCATTTGAGTTCCTCTTCTGAAAGTTTCCCACACTTCGGCATTTTGAAATTTGACCAAAACGTGATTTTCAGTTTTCATATTATGAAATCATCTTGTACAGCATTTCCCTTGTTTAAATTGAAACCGTTCCAAATTTCATGTAAATAATGGATTTGGTGGGCAGGACAGGGGAGAACAGGGAGAAAATGGGACAACTGTAATAGAACAGCAATTGAAAAAAATAAAGAAAAAGAAAAAAAGAAAGAAAGAAAGAAAGAAAGAAAAGGAAGGAAGGAAGGAAGGAAGAAGAGAGAAATGATTTGGCACTATCAGGAAACTTACACTTAATTATGTAGGTTAAATCCCTCTACATAAAAAAATTAAAATGTTTGCTTGTTTTAATTCTCTATGGAAGCAAACAAAAAGATATATGTTTAAATTATGTTCCATTACATTAATGAAATCCAGAATCTATATTTGCAAGAATCTATCTGAATTAAACACACATTTTTCAAGCTGTGTCACCAGTGGGTAGTTCCAACCAAAATTATCAGGCATCCCATTGCCTCATACTTAAAAATGTCCAGTGGGTTATGGAATTTGATTCTCAGAATCCTAAGTCAAATCATACAAAATTCTCAATCAACCCAAGCCCACAGTCTACTCCAACTCTGTGGTAAAACTTGTAGCAAAAGTATGAAGTGAAACTCACCATGGAGAACTCCACATTCCCTCATAAGATCTCTTAAATTTCCTCTTTCCCTTTACGCATCTGGCAAGACTACATTTCTGTCATAGATTTTGTCTATACAAAAGCAGCAAACTAGAAGAGAACTTAAAAGAAAAAATTTTATAGACCTTGGCCCCAGACTGATTGATGAAATTCATGGGGTCTTCAGGACTTTGCATATAACTTCAAATACAGAAAACGATTTCAATAAATGATTTTCTAATAAGTGAGGAGTATATCTCCATTTAAATCTGTAATTCATGCACCAGTGCAGTGAGTGACTAACTCACTGTACTTCATATACACCCAGCGCTATTCTGGGCACTCATTTTATCCTCTCAGCAAGACTGTAAGGTATACACTATTATTCAATTGATCACACAGATGAGAATACTGTGGCACAAAGCCACTACATTATTTGTCTATGATCTAGTACCCAATAATTAGTGGATGTGGCATTCTGACTCAAAAAATCTGGGTCTGTCAGTCTTTAACTCTTAGCAAATATGCCATTTTATCTCTCAGAGATCGGAAGACCAAAAGGTTCAGATAAATATTTACAGAAATAAACAGGCCACCATATTTAACACAAATTTCTGGAGAAAACACTCCATAAGGATGCAGCTAATGATTCTTCTGATTTTAGAGTCATCTCATACCTGGTTGTAATTTGGGGCTATTTTCTTTATCTTTCTGCCTCCTACTAGTATATATAAGAGGCACTCAAAAATTTAATTGAACAAGTAGGTAAAGAAGATTAAGCTGTAGGGAAGTGACTGTGTAAGAAAATATGAAAATAACTGCAACTAATTTATGCAAGTAATAGTAGATTAACAGTACATAACTTTGAAATAACAGAGGCTTCTTATTAGAAAATTCTGCAAAGGTTTGAATGTGAAGAGATCCTGATGGCTGCCCTGACTGGTGTGGCTCAGTTGGTTGGGAGTCGTTCCACAAAGTGAAAGACCGCCGGTGCAATTCCCAGTCAGGGCACATGCCGGTATTGCAAGTTTGGTCCCCAGCAGGGGTGTGTAGCAGAGGCACCAATCCACGTTTCTCTCTCTCTTTCTCCCTCCCTTCTCCTTCCTCTAAATAATTAAACAAAGCAAACAAACAAATAAAGTCTTTTCTTAAAAAGAGAGAGAGATTCTGATGGCTCATGTTACACACGTGAAATGAGGAAGGAAACCGGGTATAAGAAAACAGAAGGACGTTTGCTTCACTTGCTCGTTATGGGCTGATCTAATGACTGCCTCAATCAGAAGACACTGAGCTGAGTATCCTCCCAAACAAGGTGAGTTTCCATTTTTATTGTAAGTGAGCTTGCTTATAAAAGGTAGACTATATTTAAGGGGGGAAATGCTTCAAGGTTAACATTCTAAAAACCATCGATTACGAGCATAAGGAATTATATAACATATAGCAATCTGACATGAATTATTAGCTCTTAAATGGGGTTTTGTTTTATAGCCAAGGTAAAAGTAGCAACTGTGAATGGAATAGTACTTATTTGGATTTCATAAATAGTGTGAAAGTAATGGTACTGTTACATGTACCAAAAATGTATTAGCTACTTTAAAAATTCTAGCGAGACAACATGTGCCTTCTCAACTAATCTGATGGATGTGGTGATGTTAATATAGAAGGTGTTAATATGCCACAAACCTAAAGTCTGTTTTTCTTTCTCTTTTTTTAGAAAGTAGCATTTTGAAATCATGAAAGGCTTCGTTTTACTTTGTGTATGTGTTTATTTGAAACAGTGAGACTGGAAATCATGAATGCCACGGAGATGAAGGGCTTCAACGGGTCTGAGAGGTGCCCCAGAGACACACGGATAGCACAGCTCGTGTTCCCGGCCGCCTACTCGGCTGTTTTCCTCACTGGCATCCTGCTGAACACTTTGGCCCTATGGGTGTTCATTCACATTCCCAGCTCCTCTACCTTCATTGTCTACCTCAAAAACACTTTGCTGGCTGACTTGATAATGACCCTCATGCTTCCATTTAAAATCCTCTCCGACTCACACCTTGGACCCTGGCAGCTCAGAGCCTTTGTGTGCCGCTTCTCTGCCGTCATCTTTTATGAGACCATGTATGTGGGCATCATTCTGCTGGGCCTCATAGCCTTCGACAGATTCCTCAAGATCATCAGACCTTTTGGAAAATTTTTTGTACAAAAACCTGCTTTTGCAAAAGCGGTCTCAACCTTTGTCTGGTTCCTTTTGTTCTTCATCTCTCTGCCAAACATAATCTTAAGCAACAAAGAAGCAACACCGTCATCTGTGAGGAAGTGTGCCTCCTTAAAGGGTCCTCTGGGGCTGAAATGGCATCAAGGGGTGAATTACATATCACAGTTCATTTTCTGGACTGTTTTTTCCCTAATGCTTCTGTTCTACATAGTGATTGCAAAGAAAGTATACGAGTCTTACAGAAAGTCCAAAAGTAAAGACAGCAGAAACAACAAAAAGTTAGAAGGTAAGGTATTCATTGTCGTGGCTGTCTTCTTTCTGTGTTTTGCTCCGTTTCATTTTGCCAGAGTTCCATATACTCTCAGTCAAACCAACAGCAAGACTGACTGTAGACTGCAACACCAACTGTTTATAGCTAAAGAAACAACTCTCTTCTTGGCAGCAACTAACATCTGTATGGATCCCTTAATATATATTTTTTTATGTAAAAAATTTACAAGAAGGCTATTATGTATGAGAGGAAGAAAGACCACAGCATCAACTCAAGATAATTATACTAGTCAGACAGACAATATAACCCTAAGCTGATAACTTTATCATGCTTCACTTCTATTTTTGGACTAGATTTCAAAAAATCATTTATTTGGAAATTACATTTAAGCAGTAAAAGAGGATTAAAATGAATGCTTTCTTACACTGTATTATTCTGATGAAGAGAAAGGATTATATAAATTTTTAATTTCACATAGATCTATTTGTAAACAGAATGAAGTATCATTAAAAGAATGCAACAAAGTAAATGGCCACTAGAGGTCATCTTTTCAAGAGCATTCACTTGAATTTTAGAAGAGTTATTGTGGATAAATGTATATTCCTTAAAACCTTCCCTCCAGAATACCTTCTCACATTCATTTATGCACATAATTCAAACGTTGTCTATTCTGTATTCCGAAAATCTTGAGACTTGCTGATTTAAAGAAACCACCTTGAAAGTCCGTTGGTGAAAACTGAGAGCTGAAAGAGAGGGGCTGAAAGGCAGACTACTGATGAAGCACCTGGGGAGCCGAAGGCGGTTCAAAAGGCCTCTGCAAACCCCGATGAAGGAGAATCTCCTTACAACTACAGAGAGCCTCTTTCATGTGATTCCAGTACACCATAGAAGGCAAGAGCACCGTTATTAAGCCACAGAAAAGTGTACTATAATAATTTGCTTACAAACCAAGTGTGCACAATTCAAAGGCAAGAATACTGTATTCTTCTTTAGAATTCTCACTCTGCCCAGCAAATACTTTAATGGTGGTTGAATATGCCACCCACTCAGCAAAGCCTTCCTGAGCCACACCCTCTGTACTCCTACCTTCCACCTCTGATTAAAAATTACTTCTCCCACTGTTCAGGTATGTGTTAGGGCCCTCCTTGCAGACTTCCCTTTAAAACTAGTTTGCTGTATTCTTGACTGCAAAGATGGTTAAGAAAAACTTCATGTTTTGAATACAGAAAACATGTCATATTTTCTTGCTAAATCCCACAATACTCCCCACAGACCTTAGGCTAAAAATGTTTTAAATAGAATATGTCAATACTATGCCATTCTTGCCACATATATTTAAAGAACTGGTAACCCACAACCAGCAACACCCATACTGGGATATTTTTCAAAGGATAGAGCCCTACTTGGACTTACTAACCTCCATATTTTTCCCTAAATACCTTTGTGGTTCCAAAAAATCCTACAAAATGCTTATCTGGTATTGTGGATGCAGACTTATAACCTTTAGAGAAAATGTCCAAAGGAAAAGTAAATGTGCCTCTAGCTCCAACATTATCATCAGAAGGTGAATCTCAGGCCTCTTTCTATGCCCTCAAGGCCCAGAAGGCCCTGGAACCTGCCTACCTTTCCGGCCTTATCTCCTATCTGCTCTTCCATGCCTGGAACTTCTCACTCTTCTATAAACTACTAAATGTAGGAAGAGGCCATGGTCCTTTTTGCCCCTGTGCCACCGCCCATGTAAAATTACCTTCAACTCACCAAGAAAACTTAACCCATCCATGAAACCCTACCTTGCCATCACCTAGTCCATGAAATCTCATCTACCCCACCTCCCACCACCATCTCCAACCCATCACTCCCTTGTCTTGTCATGTCTCAATTATTGTACTTACCACACTGCTTTGTAATTACTTGTTTGCACATGTACCTACTCTTTTAAGAACCTACGTATACTTCTGAGGGCAGAGATTGTGTCTCCTTGTGCAATCAATAAATATTTAATAAATAAACCAAACTGGTTTTATTTTTACATACCAGAAAAGCAAAAAGGAAGTCAATTCTCACTGGTGTTTTTATTATATAAAGATGATATACATTTCTTGAAAGCTCAAGCTCTTCTCAGTTACCTTCCTATGGCATGTCTGCAGAAGCCTGAGAAGTGGGGGTGCTCTCGGGTTGTCTGGTGGATGTTGATAAAGGAAGCAAGATTACTAAACAGTACATGGGTAGCTGGAGGGGCTAACATCTATCAACATTTCAGTTCTAAAGCTATTGATGAAATGCTTCACCTATATACTGTGGGTTTTGGTTAAGTAAAAACTGTAACTGCAGCATATTACAATCTCCAAAGCTCTCCTTTCACACAGTAACTGTTAGCAATGTCACTAAATCCACATTACTTTTGCTGAGTACATTACATAATCATGAATAGACTATAACAATGTATTATAAATAACTGCATCTAAATAATGTATACAGCCCTGGCTGGTGTGGCTCAGTGAATTGAGCCCCAGCCTGTGAACCAAGCGTTGCTGGTTCAAGTCCCAGTCAGGGCACATGCTTGGGTTGTATGCCAGGTCCCCAGTTGGGGGCGTGTGAGAGGCAACCACACATTGATGTTTTTCTTCCTCTCTTTCTCCCTCCTTTCCCTTCTTTCTAAAAATAAATAAATTAAATTTTTAAATAAGTAAATAATGTATATGGTTTTTACAAAGATCTCTCAAGATAAAATTTCAATAGCAAACCTGTCCTCCATAAATATAAATATTGAATTCTATTACAATAACATTATAATCAAAAGCAGAGTATCTGGTGTGTAGAATGAAATAATCTAATAAGAACTTAGAGAAGGGGCATATTAAAGCCACCTTAAAATCACACTCAGAAAATGCAAACCAACTACTTGAGAAGAATTTCCCAAACTAGCAAACACAAATGCTAAATCTAGAATACTTATAGAATGGGATGTTATAACATAACTATTAACGACACACAGAAGAGAATTAAAAAGTAGCTTTGATATAGTGAGTGAATTTAGAACACAATTAAGGGCTTTCGTCAAAAGCTAAATGTAACTATTTTTACCGGATAAGGTCTTCTGAATATCCCTGAGGCAGGAGAAGGGTGAAAGGATATTGAGAAACCGAAGAAAAGTTACTGTAAATGGGGGAGGATGAAGCAGATAAGGAATATGAACTTCCAAATCACAAAAGTTAAATGGATGATATAAAGACATCAATAATTAGAATCTATAAAAGAAAGTTATTCAGTCTTATTAAAACCATTACTTCATGTATTTCATATCCATTTAAAGGCAGTTCCTTTCATTACTTTCTTGTCTTCTATTTAAAAGTGTCAGACCATTACCCCTAGGTAAACTGTATTCCTCAAGCAATTTAAAACATCAAAGTTAACCTGACTCTTAAAAGAACAAAACCCCCCTAGAGGAAGAACCCACACCCAGCAGTGTCTAATACCTAAGGGAATGCATAGCAAGGAAAGTGTGGAATTCACAAATCATTTAGTGCCTAGAGACAAACTCAACATTTTTAATTTTACATGGAAACCAAATATGGCAATATGAATATGGAACACTTGAACCAGTAGTTCTCATATTTTAGTTGATACCAGAACCAGCTGGGGGTTTCTTAAAAGACATTGCTAGGCCTATCCCTAGAGTTTCCGATTCAGTAGGTCTAGGGTAAGGCCTGAGGACAAGTTTCCAGGAGATGCTGATGCTATTGATTCAGATCACATGTTAAGAACCACTGTGATAAAATGTTCCTTGAGGTTCATACTTCTATAAAGACTGGTTCACAGCACAACCATCTTGGACATGGGTGTCCAAAAGTGGGTTCTGTCAACAGGAAACAAACAAAACTGTTATTAAGAGGGTGTGGCAGACATAAGATTACAGGCCATGGCAAGGACTGTAGTAGCTACCTCAGAAGTTCATACCCCACTATGGGGGCATCTACTACTCAGTGCCAGCTGTTGGCACAGGAGGGATTTAGAGCCCAGGGTGTCTGACTAGCAGCAATAACAGCAGTAAAACCAGCATAAGCAACAACAAAAGCAGCACACATTACCTACTACTTATTGTGTACCAAGAGCGTTAACCACATTGTCCCATTTAATAATACCATGAACCCTATAAGGTGTTATTGTTATCCCCATTTTAGAGATAAAGAAGTTGAGAAACAGAGAGGTTAAGCAATCTGTATGGGATCACACAGCCTATAAACAACAGGGTTAGAGCTCTAATTAAATTCTTGCTTCTGAGCCCATATTCTTAAATTCTATGTATTTATAACTTCAGATCTTGTAAAGTTCTCAAGAGAATCCAGTCTCTTTATCTCCTGTGATTTTCAAAACTTCCGTAGCCACCCCCATAACCCCTGACCCCACAAAAACAATGCAATATTCATGTGTGATCCATGACTAGCCCAGATGCTGCCAGCTAATTAGTCCTGACCTAGAAGCTGCAAGAACCTCCCAGGACCGCACTCTGGCAGCTCACACTTAGTTACTGCGTGCCTGCTAAGCGGCAGGCAACGTGCTCTGCACTTTACAAGGATTACTACCTTTCTATGTTTCACTGCAGCACTATGACATAGATACTACAGGCTCCTGGTTGAGGTGGGTGGGGAGAAGGAAAAAAAGCTGGGAACAAAATGAAAGATAACTTGTCCATGGTGCACATGACCCGACCAGCAAAGCAGAGGCAGAGCTGGGACTGAAACTGAGGCCAGTGGCCTCAAGTGGAACAACTCAATGGCTCTGCCACACCACCTCTCTAACAGTGAGGAAGCAGAGTCCCTTACCAGCGAGAATGGTAAGGAGGTGATGGCTGAAGCCAGAGGAAAAGGTCTCAACACAAATGAGCTTCAATAACCTCAGGGGTATGAACAGTTCAATCATGGACCCTGTGTGTACTTTGGGGCCCCTCCAGCACTAAGAGTTCTTGAGAGGAGTAAAATCCCAAACAGTAGATTTCTGGGTTGATTTAGTTAAGTTATTTCTTCATCGTGCATTTGAGTGCAACCCCTTGGCCTCTGTGGAAGCACATTCTGGTAAGGCACACAGACCATAATGACCCCAGATGTGGAAAGCAGTAGGAAAGCCATATTGACTCACTGTGGAAGCTCAGAGAAAAGGGTAGGTAACTGCAGATGGAGAAAGCGAGGAAGGGTTTGCAGGAAATGCAAATGTGAACTGAAGTTCAAAGGAGAAAACTGCGCATTCAAAAGGAAACACTGCTGTGCAAACAGCAACTGGGAGGAAGGCTCAGGGCACGGAGCTGCGCTGGTGTACGGGACACAGGAGGCCTGAGGCTGGAAGATGGAGGAGTCTGGGAACGGAGCGCAGAACCCTGGTGCTGTGCTGGTGTGCTTGCATTAGCCACTGAAGGCTTCTAGAGTGAAAAACTACATCCTCTATCTGTTGCTGCCTTTTAAGAAAATGAATTTGTCAGCAATGGAAGGATTCTGGATTGAAGAACAGCCGCTGAGGCCAGGAGGGCAATGATAAAAGTCTTCCGTCTATGCAGGCAAGAGCCAAGGGGGAAAACCCTGACATAGACCTTAGAGACATTTTCAGGGAGAGGTTTTGGGCCAAAGACCACTGGAGAATACGGGGTTCTATGTAAAATGTACATGATTAACATGTATTCTCAGTGGGGTCCATAATCCCCACCCCGACACCTCCAATTAAGATTGATTGCTCTAAAGATCATTAACTTGGGTGACATGTTGCATCAGGAAGGCAGAAGACCAAAATGCAGACTCTGGATATGCTGTAAGTGAAGGATCAGCTGGAGAGCGAGGTGGAGGGTGCCCAAGCTAGACAGGAGCGGTAAGATAGAGGCCCAGGGCTCTGAAGGCAGGGCTAGGTTAGAGGCCAAGGGAAAGTCCTAAGACTGGGAGACGATAAGGAATGAGCGGAGCACCTCAGAGGCCACGCTGCACAAACCTCACGAACAGAGGAGACGGAAGAGCAACTGTGGGATACGCCTGGGATTGGGACGGGGGGGGGGTGCAATCGGTGAATTAAAACAAGAAAGAGGGGGTCCAATGTATTAGAAACCAAGGAGCAAGAGAGATTTAAGGAGAAGTAACAGAATCATACACTCTGGGAAGGTCAAATGTGTTCATTTTACAACTCTGATGTCAGTGGTAACTTTAAGGAGGTGGTACACAGCCTAGTTTGTAATGGGAAGTGAGGGACTACAAGAAACTCTTATCTTGCCATAAAAGACCAGTCCGTTTACAAGAGTCCCAAAGAAGAAAAATAACAGTTTATTACTCTGGCTTTTCCTAAGGGTGTAAGGACAGGTAGAGTAGCTCCTTCCTCTGTTTCCTATGCAGTGCAGAGTTAATACCTGCCATGTGCACCAGCCAACAGAGCAGAGGTACAAATCAAAGGGTGGAAGAAGCCACATGACCAAGAGAAACTAGCTTGGGTGAGAAAACGGGTGTGCTAATATTTCACACTCCACATTACCTGGGTTTCTGATTCCGAGTCCCCCATCCTTTCTAGTATAAAGTATTTATAGAAAAAGGGGTGCGGGGGGTAGTGAGACACCAAGTAGTAGAGGCGTGAGCTGAAAACATTGGGAGGAGTGACAAAAAAAAAAGAATTATAAAAGCAAGACTATAATAGATAAAGGAAACTAAATTCAAGACTTATAGTAAGTAGGTAAACCAGTTTTTTGAAAAAAATTCCATAGCTTATTTAGCATGTGAACTTTTGCCACTTCTGTAATAAAACTCAAATTGACAAATGTAACATTCCTGGGGCATAGTAACAGAATGCCTACCTTTATTTTTTAAATTCAGCTTAAATATTAGATTGTGTATGTGACCTTAGGCAGATGTAGTCATCTTAAATTTCATCTAACGCATAGCTGAATGTCCTTATAGCTTTTAAAAGATATTAGCTTTTTGCATTAAATTTATATCATATATACACATCACATTCTCTGTGCTATTATCCTTTCTATTCTGTTTAACTCTGCAACTGAAAATGCCTGAACAACAAGTGAACAAAGCATCAGCCGGAACGCAGTGATGCAGCTAAGACCACTTCTCTCTCCCCTCACATATCCTGGGCTTAGATTTTACATTTTCCCACAATTTCAGAAGTCTGGAACAAGCTAGTCCTAGTTAGCTCCTTTTCAGAAGAGAAAGCTATGACGAAAGAAGATAAAAGTATTTCAAGCAATCATTGGGTCACCATTAAAGGAAATCCAAAAAATGACTAAGGGCTACCAAAATATTATTTAGTTGAGAGGTGTTTTCAATTTTTAATCATTCCTATCTTAAATTTAGATAGACACCCCCATTCATTCACTTACTCACTCTCCCTCTGCCTTCTGAACAAAAAAACAAACAAAAACAAATGAAAGCTGTTCACTAAGTATTAACTACCCTGTATATTATCTCATTTAAGTTTTATAATTTTATGAGGTAGCCATTCCATGATTATTTTTCAGAAGAAGAAATCAAGGCTCAGATATATTAATGACTTGCCCAAAGTAAAAATAAAATAAATAAAACCCTATTAAGTGGAGAGGCTGAGATCCACATTGGAGTCTATTTAACCCCAGTTACTGGTCTCTTATCACAGCCTCTCATGAGAAAGGTTTCCAAAGTGAGGAAATGGATCAAGTAGCCCGGCACAGGAGACAGTATTGATATCAGAACAGGACACAGGTGCTGGCATATCTCCAGACTCAATCTCAAACTGTCCTCCCCTTTAATCAACCATTACCATGAAGTTCTCATACCAGAAAAGGTAAGTGCTTTCTATAAAGAAGACCTAATAGATACAAATCATTTCAAAAGACAGATTAAACACAGTAATTCAAGCACAGTGACCTAAAGATACCAATCTCAGCTAGGGAACATAAAAGGGTTTGTAATAATTACACTCAGCACAAATTCTCAGCTACTGCATGTGAGCCACAATTAGAGTGACTTCCTTGTACAGAGAGATGGACCAGTAAGATCTGGTGAAGGTCCTACTACAATGTTTGTTGTATGTTCTGTTGTGTGGCATTCAAGACAGAGCATCATGGGCTACATTTCAATTAGATACTTGCTTTTCTTTGTTTTATAATTAATTAGTTTACTACAGAGGCCTAGGAGGCCCTTTAGATGTGCATTTTCCTTTAAGAATAAATGAATACATCTGAGAATATTGTGACAGCAGAAACCAAGATTATAATACAAATGCCATGCCTACCAAACTGGAGGAGGGGACATTGTGTCCAGGTCCACATCAATGGAAAGGAGTCAAAAAAAAAAGAAGGGAGGAAAGAGGAAGAAGTCATATGCAAGGGAGAAATTACTATAAGACTAAGGAAAGCCTTGGTAATCCAGTTGCCAATGTCTCCCACAAAAAAGGTACAAAGTAGAAATAGGGTTGATTCTAGAGTTTAGAAAAACTTAATAATATTACCTAATTTTCATTCCTTGTAAGATCATAGAAACACATTCTCTCCTTGAGTGCTTCTGTCTCTTTAAGAATATATTTTGAGCCCTGGCCAGTGTGGCTCTGTTGGTTGGAGCATCATCCCATAAATCGAAAGCCCACAGGTTTGATTCCTGGTCAGGGCACACGCCTAGGTTGTAGGTTCAGTCGCCAGTCAGGGTATATATGGGAGGCAGCTAATCGTTCCTCTCATATCAATACTTCTCTCCCTCTCTCTCTCTTCCTCCCTTCCCCTCACTAAGCATGTCCTCAGGTGAGGATTAAAAAACGAATAAGAATACATTATGAAAAATCAATAAGGTTATGGATTCTCATCTAAAATTCTGTGATTGAACTAGAATCCTTGTTTTGCAGAACAATGAAGCCAAAAGTAGTTGAATGAGACATATAATATACAAAAAAAAAAAAAGTGAATTTGAATCAACTAATTTTGTAACTAGTGATCCATGAACCACGTCTATGTCCAAATCAAGATTATAGATAGTCCTATTTGGCTTCAAAATTCCAAATCTCAATGTTGCCTTCAGGCTATTATACCCAAGCTGCCTGGAAACATTTAAAAGCAGCCCCTTGCTGTACGTCCCACAGGATGATCCTAGCAGATACAAAGCGAAGCAATTCTCAAAAGCCAAGGAGATTAAATAGGTTTAAGCAGAGAGAATGTTCTAGAGAATAAATAAGTCTAAAAAGACGGTAAAACCAAATATAAAACGTGGAATCCACTCACTGGATTCCACAATGACAAAATTATAAAGGATATTATTGGGAAATTGTAAAATTTTAGTGCAAGTGGAATATCTGAAAATATTATTGTTTCAGCATTAATCTTTTGACTGGTAACAGTATTGTGCTTAGGTAGAAGAACATCCTTGTTACTAAGAAATACATGCTAAAGCAGTTAGGAGTGAGGCACTCATTAAAATGACTACAACCTCAAAAGGGTCCTCCCTAAATGTGTGTGTGTGTGTGTGTGTGTGTGTGTGTGTGTGTGTGTGTGAGTGTGTGCGTGTGCGTAGAAAACGTGACAAACAGCAATTTGTAAATCTAGGTAACAATCTACTTGAACTACTATTTCAACTTCTGTGAAGGTTTAACATCTTTAACAATGATATCAGAAGAAAAAAATCACCTGTAATAACAAATAAAACAAAAACACTGTTTTAAACATTATGGTGGGAGAGAAGCACAAACACATATCCCAAGATGTCGTTCTGTATTCAAAATAAATTTGGGGTTTGTAATGGCTAAACAATGCTATTAAAAGAGCTTCCTTGCATTTAATAGGATCTTCTAACAAAATGACAAGATAATTATTGTTATAAAGCCTACTGTGGTTTTTATGAAATGTGAGACTTGCTATAAAGAGACTGGCAGAAAAAAATGTTTTTGCATGTTAACCTTTCCGTGATTTGAACAATAATAAAATCATGGGCTGGTTTTTAGCTGCTCTTTTCACCAAAGCGTTACACTTTTTTCATGACTAAACGTGTACTACACTTCCCTTTTTGAATGTTAAGTAAGACCAGCTCTAACAAGCCCCAACTTGAGACTGGTATAATGTGCTTGAAGATGAATGTATGTGCCTCATGTTAACTTTTTCATTACCGGACTTAATTTCCATCACTGGCCGAAGAAACCTTATATCGGACAATCCTACTGTTATATTAGGAGGAAAAAGCCCACTCCAGCCACAGCCCACTCTCAGGGAGAGAAAAAAAGGGCCACTTACTGCACTGATAGTGGGACACCAGCCCCTCTCTTCCTCCATGAGGAGATCTTCATGAAAAAACAACACACAGAAAGTCAAGGTGCTCCTTCAAATTCAAGGTCCTTCTTCACACTTAGAAAGACCTACCATAATCTACTCACACATTGGCCTTTTTTAGGCAACTGTTTTAAAAGGCACCCAAACCAGGTAACAATCCTAAATGATCGAAACATTTCTCTTCAAATTCAACATAGGAAATTATATCAATAATATGTTCAGCAGCTCGATAATAAGGGATTTTCTTTAACATACAAAAGCAAATCAGTATATATAGTTGCCCTTAATAGGACAAGTCACCCAAGTAATAAATGCATTAAAACTTTAGACAGATAACAGACTGCCTTTATTCCTTTAACAGAAGCTTGTGAAATATTTCTGCAAATTAGCTTCCTAACATGATTTTATACACACCACTAAAAATTTGGGATGATAATCTTCAGAACTTAGGAGTAGGTGTTTGCTCAACATACTTTTAAAGAGGCTACAAGGGATGTTCTCTGCCCCTGAATTGATGCTTTTAAGACCTGGCAGTCAGATTTCACATTAAGAGCAGTAGCTGATTCATTTATGGATCACAGTGACAAGTGACAAAAATTCAACCCACAAAGGACAAATCTTTCAAACGGAGGTCTGCATGCCACAACCTTTCCCCTCAAGATGCAATGAATTGACTTCATATGCTAAAAGCAAAATCCATGGGAAAGAAGTAAATGGCACACAGCAGAGTCCAACCAAAATAAAGAACTTTTGTAAATCTGGCAAGTTCTTCTAAGATTGAGCCATTATCAAGCTGGCTAATTTCTGTTCAGAGGTTATCCCAAGGGCTAGCTACTAAAAAAGAAGGAAATGAAAATCTATTAATTTCTGTAGCTATCTGTTTTTGTTTGTTTAGGAAAAGGCAAGAAAAGAAAGGTAATTTTGATACTCAACTATTGGTATTTAAATTAAACACATTTGTTTTTCTATACAAACAAGGGAGGAAAATCAACTACACAGTGCATTTGCAGTATTTCCTTAAGGCATAAATAAACACTAAGTAAACCTATTATTGATTTACTACCTTCAAAAATGCTTCCATCTGGATTATTATTTTCATTTACCATCATCCATGATAGTAACATGTTTTTATTCCATTTCATCATATTATATTTTTATTTTTTATGTACTTGTTTGAATGTTGCATTCAAGAAAATCTTGGACTCATTAGGCAACTTTTCTCTGAACATTCTAAAACTAACTATAAATAAGATAAAAGGATCTGATTATATAAATGTACCACTGTAGAAAGATTTAAAAAATAAAATAAAATAAGCTGTCTTGTGTTTAAGAATGAAATTCAAGTGCTTCAAGGTTGTGGGCATTTAGGAGCCACATCCACCTTGTGTCCCTCACTCTTACCCCATGTGATGAGACTCTGGTTTAGTCTGGATCAACCCCCTGTGGAGGAGTCAGCTGCAGAAGCAAGAACAGCAGCATCAGGCGTGGCTCCAGAGCATTGCTGAGAAAGACAACCACCTGCTGCTACCCACAGGTGGGCCAGCATCAGAGCACTATGGCGATGAGGAAGAAGATAGTGAGAAGGACTTGGACAGAGGATAATGAGGACAAGCAGGACATTGACGACTACAATGAGTTATCTGATGATGGAGAGGTCAAGGAGGTGGACATGGAAAGCAATGAACAGGATCAGAACCAATGGATGATCTAGGCAGACAAGGCAGGGTGGCCTCAGGGACAAGCCAGGCCAACCCAACGTACCCTGTAACACCTGTAGAACCACCCAATCACCCCAGTACCTGAAAGCTCACCTGCAGGCATCTCCTTAGCTGCTACCAGGCCCTGGTGTCCTTGGCCCCTCCCAGACCATTAGTCTGCCCTTGAATTCCCAGGGCCTGAGCCCACCCCACTTTTCTGGTCATGGCCAGTACCTCACCAGGTGAGTTGCCAGGTGTAGTCTCTTTCTAACTCTCTTTAATGAAGACAGTACAGATTTCACCACCACCACCATCCCCTGCCCAAAGAATGAAATTCAGCAGATTCATGAACTCGTCCCCTAAATAACTTTTATTTAAAATATTTTGAATATTTATATTTGTGTATTTGTAAAAATAGATCTATAGGTTTCATCACATTCTTGCATAACACTACAGATTTCCAAAGTTATCAATTACTAATATAAGAACACATTGTTGCTTTAGTCTTTAAATAATATGTAGAATAAACTTTAAAGCATTTATCATTCATAAAATATATTTTGCTTCTTTTTAGCCAAAATTTAATTAGCAAGAAGGCTATGAATGCATACATATTATCTGATTAGCATTAAGAAAGACTGCCCCACCTCCAAAAAAAAAAAAAAAAAATGAAAAGAAGAAGAACTAATCACCACATCTTATTTAGTAGGGCCCAACCTGAGGCCTCATCTCCTCCTTCTTAAAGAGTCCTCTGGCCTTCTGAGTTCCAGCCCTCTGTGTTCCCTTTACGTGACTCACCATCTGATTCCTGCAGGTTCAGGAAATGCTCTTCCACAGTCTACAAATCTCACCTAGTCTTAGATGTTGAGTCACTGACATTAGCAAGAGAGCGAGTTGCTCCAGTTGTTCCTGAGCAGGAAACTCTGCAAGGGTGCCCCAAAAAGGACGATCTCAAGGCAGGTAGGGAAGCACTTACCTTCTCTAGCAGGGGAGAAAAACGCTTATTTTTCATGGTTTACCAGAAAATCCACATCCCTGCCAACCTTAGTTTCAAGGATTATCCTCAATTAGAATTGAGAAGCCTGTTTCAACTTGAAGACGCCTGTTACCGGGTGAATGGACAGCAAGCTACCGCAATGAAAGGTAAATAAAAAGTTTCTTTTTTTTATTGTCTTAAAAGCAGTGGTTGATAGGACGCAGACTGATTAAGACTAATTGCACTTCTGCTGAAATCTGAGGTCTGAAGAAAAGGTGGGAATCAGAATACTAACTGAATGAGATACTTTAGTCTTCTTTGGGAGGCACTACTTTTCGATACAGGGGCCAATGTTTTTCCTGGAGCTTCACCATTTCCAAGTCACACAGGCAGAAAATGTCAAGTGTGTATTGTGCCTTCCAATGTGGAAATGATGTTTCGGAAATCATTTGAATCAAGTGAATTTTTTATCACATTACTTTATTAGATAAGTCAAATCCAAAGTGCTTTAAAATTGTTTTCCAAGACCCAAAACTTCAGTTTGTTTCACAGTCTTTTATTCATATTTTATTTTTAGAAAAGAGACTGGAAGGAAAATGGTGATTCTCTATCCCAATTGCCTGGTTTGATAAAAGAATCTCAATTTTTTCATTGTGCCACAAAGAACAGGGTTATCCTCATTCTAAATCCTTAAGAGATCATGTTAAAACATGTCAGAAAAGGCAGAGAAATCTGCCCAGCTACTGACAAACAGCTCAGAAACAGCTTAGTTCTGCTATACATTCAGACTGTTAGGGAAGGTTTCACTTCGTTGAGGAAAACAAGAAACAGGCATGGAAATGTGAACTCTTCTAAGTTATGAAGAGGACTTTAAAACATAGGTGAGCCTAAGGTAAAATGACTTGTTAACTTATTAGGTTAAGATTTGTCTACTACAGAATTTTATATTGTATTCTCAAGTAGAATCTACTTTCATTTGAATCGGATTAACATTGTTAACAACAACATTCTTTCTAATCAAAGACTCCAATTTACTAGCAAAATGAAGAGCAAAACGTTTGTTTCTATATCATCATATATATGGCAAGGGTTGGGGAAAGACAGATACCGCTGATATTTTATTTCACTATTATTTCTGCCAGTTTGAGGTTAACAGCCTTTCCTCCTTGAGGTTAGGGATCAAATAAATGTGTTCTCTTAGTACTTGAGCAAAACCTTATGGTAAGACTGTTGTTTCCAACACCTACTTGAAAGCAATTCAGGTATGTGCAGGTTGAGAATAAGGGGCTGCACCGAGCAGCTAGATGGCTGAACTCCATATTTAAGAACGTAGCCTAGAGGAGAAAAGGAATTAATCAGAAAATTGTAACTATTTCATGAAGAGGAGGAGAAATTTTCCTAGTCAGAGAGAGTATGCTGAGCGGGTTTAGTGTACTTCAGAGATCTGGGTGGGAGAAGGAAGGCTAAATGAGTGGATGTTTGTATTTAGGTTAATGGTATCTGTGCCCTTCATAGCCTGCTGGCTTTTCTTCCTTGATATCTAAGGGTTTCACTTCTGTTAAGAACAAAAAAATCTTTCATAAAAAGGCTTACAGTACATGGTCACTTGAGGACCTCAAGTGATACACTGAGGTAACAGGGATGGTTATCAAGAACCCAAGGCTTGAACCAAGCACAGGAATGCTGCAGGGGACACTGGATAAAGCCAAAGGTGATGAGGATAACTGGTCCTATCCATTTCTGTCACCAGCCAGCATTGTGATGTTAATCAAATCTCAAGCTCCTTAGGTTTCAGGTTCTTCCATTGCAAGATGGAGATGAAAGTGGTTTGCTCCTACTTCCTCAGGTGGAAAGTTTTACATCAATACTAATGCAGGGGCCAAATACAGTTCTTACAGTTGTAAGCATAGAGTGGAGAGCAGGGGCAACCATTACCATGCGGTTAAAAACTAAGTGAGATGAGTCACATGGAAGACATCAAGGTGAACAAGAAACAAGGCTCAAACATGCTTCAGGCCAATGTTAAAGCCAGGTTCCTATCTGACCTGGCAAGGATTGCTAAACTTTCTACCTCCTCATAGAGCAAATATAGGCAGAACAGAACATCTGTTCTCCATCTTATACCTAATTAGCATATTTGATCTTTCATTAACACTCTTATTAACTATACATGAAAAAATTTACACTAAAATGCATTTGAAGAGCACTGATTTTCACTTGGTGTAAAACATCCCATTAAGTCATTCAGATTAGTGAGTCTTCTTATAAGGCAATTTCTAATACTAATTTCTGTCATTTTCAAAGGAAAAGGTAACGACTTAAATTACTTTTTCTAATATATTAGAATTCACATGGTCCTTCTCCTTAATACTAAAGCAACCACCATTAACACACATTGATAATTTAATACCTGCCCAAGACTACTGAATATTTTAACATACATTATTTTTTTAAAAACTTTCACACACACTAAGGTGTATACTGCTGTTACCCCCATTTTACAGCTGAACAAACTAAGACTTAAGTAGTATACAAGTGTGAGGGACAGCTCTGACCTTGAACCATGTCTGTTTGAAGTCAACCATGCCCTTGGTCACTCCTTTTCAAAGCTCTAAGCAAACTCATTCTTTGCTAATACTGACCTCCTTTGGGTAGTTTAATTGGTAAAATCAAAAAGATTTGTGATTGATTTACTGTACTACTTGACAAATGGCAGCCTTGGGTGCATTATACCCAGTGGTCAAATTGGAGCTACTTGACTTCCTAGTTTTCCCAAGGGAGACATCAAATAATAATCAGCATATGAACACCCAGCTCATGTAGAAGCAGAAGAGGACAGCACTCAGACTGACCTGTGTCCATCCAGGCTCTGCCCCTCAGTTGGTGTATTAACCTGAGCGAGCTCTAACACTCTAGCAATGGATTGCTCATGTCTTTTGAAGAAAACTCTGTAAGCCTCAGTTTCTTCATTTAAAAAAGAGGGATACTAATTCTTACTACCACTCATGTATAGCAACTACATACTTAGTTTTTATGCCAAGCTCCAATGAAAGGTCTATAAGGACTGAGTAAGGTTAATACTGTGACAATACCTCATTTGATCCTCAAGTAGATCCTACGATGAATGTTTTAGGGATGAGGGTATTGAGGCACAGAGGGGTTAGGTAACCTGCCCAATTAACTGACAAATCTGCAACCTGAATCCAATGTCCTTTTAATGAATTAACATATACTTGAATTATTTAGAACAGTCCTAGGCAAGCAAGATTAGCCAGCACTTGTTGAACCCTTACTCCTGTTAATATTGTTGTTGTTGCTGTGCCTAACAAGTTAGAAACACAGACTTTTCAGCTATCGGAGGAAAGTTTGCTTGTAGTCTGAACAAGCTCTTAGGTTACAGATATCACAGGCTCTCAGCCACCTGAGCAATCCTCCAGAGGACATAGAGTAGAAACTCTTTTCTTTTCAAGTCCGAAAGACTAAATACATCAAGATCCTGGTTGCTTCCAAAGCAGAAGCCAGTATTAACAGAAGGCAGCAGAAACAAAATTCTAAGGTCCCAACGCTATAAAGGAGCTTATAATCTAGTTGAAAAAAGAAAAATGGTCACAGAAGACTACTTGGAATGTTAATATACATTAGAGCACTGAGCTGTATGACTCACAGGCTACAAATTGAGAGAAGTGATCCAAGAAAATAATGCACGGGCACTAGTTGCCTCTAGACTGCAGGCATTTTAGGTAGAGCCTGCCACTCTCCTATAGGGGATGACCTACCCATCCAAATTCATTCCTCCTTGTACCTGCCACACTCAGATGATAATGAAAATAAATTATCAGTGGGCTTCTGAAAACAATTTAGATAAACTGGCTAAAAGACAAACTGGAAAAATGCAAAATTAATTGTTAACTGGATGTATTTGCAAAGAAGTCAGTCTTTCATGTCATAGATAGGTACATGTGGCTACTCAGGGCTCACAGCAACATACAATCTGTAAATAATCACAGGTACAAGTGCTTTTTGGTTGTTTCAACCCAACATTTTAATGACCTGAACAATGAAAACTTTAAATAAGATAAAGGTCTGTTTCAAAACTGTCTATGCAGTACCCATATTATAAGGAGCAAAATTAATGAATAAAAGAATAGTGGATGTCATCAAAAAAGTAAACTACAATATCACTGTATTAGCATATTATAATTATTGTTGAATAAATAAAACCATAATGTTAAATATCAATAGTCCCTTTACCCTAAAACATCCATTTTAATTTATTGTTGCAAACAACAAAATATATATACCATATACATAAAATGAAAAAGTTCCTACAGCCACTAGTACAATACCTCAAATATTATCTCTACTTTTCATTCTAAGGCCCAGAAATAATGACTACCAGATACGCACCTGATTCTTACAAAGGCATATTGGGACTCAGCATGCACACTGTTGATAATCGGATCACGGTTTATATGAAATTACAAGTCAGACACTAAACAACTAGCCAATGCAGTGATCAACTTGAATGCTAAAAGTCGAAGGCACCTAATCTGTAAGAATCCCAGGACACTAACACTTGCTCTGATGGCCTCCCCATTCTTTCTCGATCCTGGGAGATACTCCCAGCAACATAGTAATTTTGCAACCAGGGTGGCAAAGCCCACCACCTCTAACCTCAGGAGATGGTGCATTCCCCATGCTGCCTCCCACTCCTCTCCCATGAATTACGATCCAATTCAGTTCACACTGGACAAGGACTCTCTCCAATATACTTACATGGCTATTTATTTAGACCCTGCCTAGCTCCACTCCCCCCAAAATAAGATTTAAGGTATTTTGCAGAGATGCTTAATGTGAAATAAGTTCAAATGAATTTTAAATAAGAAAAAATGAAGCCTAAGAAAAACAATGGTGGGAAATTAAAAGCTATGTCAGAGGTTAGTTCAACAAATGCAGTAATTCCTATCTACTTAATGTAAACCAAGTGCATCAATCCTTATCTATTTGATTAATCTTCTTTCTGTGGGCATTTCAATGGGAAAACAAGCAGGCATCACGGTTTAGATTTGATATTAGAAGCAGACCTAAAGGAACATCAGCCCTGCTGGGCTCTGGAGGTGGGAGGCGCAGGCACGCTCAAGTCAGCCAGGCAAACAAGGGAGCTGTAGCACAACAGCCGGAGGTGTACGCAAGCAGGCGGCATGGGGGCTCAGGAGCACTGACATGGTACATGGGCAAAACATGGGAGGCTTTGAAAAAGGGAGGCAGTTACGTTAGAATTAAAAGCTGTGTAAGGAGCTTGCCTAGTGGACTAGGCAGAGATGGGATTTCCAGGACAAAAGGGCCAGGTGAGGGAGTTGGGAGCTGGAAAGTGGGCAGGTAGGCTGAAGGTCAGGCCATGGGGGTACCTGTGGAGAGGCTTCAGTTGTGATAGCAAGAACTATTTTTAAAAATCTTATATATGTATGTGTGTATGCATACACACACATATATATTATATGAAATGAATTATAAGTGATGCCAGATCCTTTTATTATATACGTAAGGGGTGGGGTATTTATTTCTTATTTTTTGGAAAAGAGAAAATGAGAAACAGGGAGGGTTTGATGTTGACAAAAACTGAATTATTCACTAGCATCAAAGACCTCACTAGAGAATTTTTAAATTATCAATGAAGGTAAGAGATGAAACTGACTTGTCTCTTAGGTTCTAGTCTTATTTCATTATTGAAAAGCATTGCAGTTTGGTTCAAATGCGATTTGAAAAATTACAGGTGCTAACCTGACATAATTGTATCGGGAGAGGTGTTGAAAATAACCACCCCTCATCCACAGCCCACACAACCATCAGAAGGATCTTATCTGAATGGTGAGGGTGACCACCACCATCACCGAGGAGAGGAATTACTGCTCCCAAGTAAAATGCTAAAGCTGTGGGGTGACTCTTGCACAAGAAAGAGCATCTCTGTAAGCCACGAAAAGCATTCTTCCTTTCTGATAAATGGTAATCAAACAATAATAAGTTTACCTGGGGTCTTGAATGCTCAGAAATTTGTTTAAGGAACCAGGAATCACTTGAAATACAGACCTGGTTTACAACATATTCATCTAAAGCCACTACCCTGGCTGTAGGGACGTTTGCCCTTAATCTCTCTGACCAGCCTCCTCAGAATTTGGCTATGTGTAAATTAGACTCTGCCTACAGAACATAAAAATACACATTTCAACTCAGCCAACTGTAAAATTTGACTATGAGTAGTAAGACTTTTATTATTAAGCAGAAAAACAGAATATATGTCGTGAATTACACCTTTATATGATTGTGGTACTTATAGATTTCATATATTATCTCAACATATCCTCACAGCACCTTTGGGAGCTAGGACACAATTTTCCTCACTTCATAGATGAGCAAACTCAAGCTCTGGGAGGTACAGTGCTTTGCCCAGGGTCACAGACTCAGAGACTGAGTCAAAAACTTAACACCTGCTGAACTGAGGTCTACGACCCTGGCCGGGCTACTTGTGAGGTTCCACTGAACAAGCCAAGCCGCTCAGCAGAGAGTCAGCCCACTGTGCGGTCACAGCACGGGAGCTCAGCTCCCGGCTTTGCCTCTCACTGTGGTTCCCCGCCTGTGCAAAGGGAATAACCAGTTCTCGGCTTCAGGTTACAAAGAAGCATCGGCTACAACCTTGCCTTCGGGGAATGTACAACCCAGTCTACATCACACAATCCCACTCCCCTCTCCATATATGTATATATATGAAATCGGAGGTCACCTGCAAAAGAAAGTCAAATCCAAAGGTGAACAAAAATATACCATATTGTAGGCTAAAGATAGCAAGCATAACTTTGAAAAGAACTTGAGGATAGTACCTGAAAAACCTGACAGAAGGGCTGTGTGCTTTGCACTCCAACATCTTTGGGATAGTGACTCTGAGCGCACAATTAAGTGCCCTAAGAATACAGTGAGCTAATTCTATTACAAAAAGAAGCAAATTGTCCCCAGTGAGGTAACTTATTTCATTCCCAGGGCCTTCAGCAGAGCTGTATCTTAGCAGCAGGACTGGAGCACACAGTCTCTCTGTCTCCCTGTCACTCTCTCTCTCATACATTGAGAAAAATTCTTAGGTTTTAGGTGATTCTAAAATGCAAGAGAAGCTGTACCTTTCACCAGAAACCGTGCATTGTTAGATGGTTTTGGGAACATTACACCTTTATCCATGAAATTTAAGGACTACAGCAGCATGACCCATCACTGACCATATGACCTATCAGTTTAATGTAGCTTTTCTGTAAGAAAGTGACAACCACCAACACCTCAGATCTGAGATTCTTACAATTTCAGAAATAAGCTTCTACAGAACAAACTGGAAAGTGGAGGACAAATAAGAGAGGTAATTATACTACAAGTGTGTCATTTGAAAACCACCATCAACACCACCACCAAATAATCAGTCCAAAAAATCGCTATCCACTGCACTGGAGGGTGCAAGCATTTAATGTGCATTTGTACCTGGATAATGGATCTTTGGGGCCTTGAAGGGCAATGAGATCCTGTGAAGCTGGGGAGCATGAAGGCTTTGCTACGGCCAGGTGGGCACATTTTCTGGCTCCTCCTGCTGAGGAGGGAGCTTCGCCTAAGGCACAGGCAGCTCCCAGGCCACGCTGATATGGGACCCAGGGCACACACAGTAAGAGCAAGGCCGTGTGCCCAAGGCAGCAGTTCAGGAGTCCTGGATGTTAATGCTTCCCCTGGTCTCCCCACTGCCCTCCAGGGGAATAGCAGAGCTTTGCACATGCAATGACCTGGCTTCAAGCCCCTACTCCACGTACTGATCAATCTCAGTTCTCCCAACCATAACAGCAATACAACTGGTAGAGCTTGCATTTAGAGGCCCCCGCAGAGGACTGGCTACAGAGATAAAGAAAAGGCTCAACTGAGGCCATTAATTAATTCTCAGGTGTGAACTAAACATAATCTCCTACCACTATTTGGGGGGAGGAGGGTTGCTAAGAGGTACCAGGAAAATCATTTGTAAAGAATGCTAAGTGATGGTCACAGGCAAGAAAAATCAGAATTTGGTGAAGAGGGGACAGAGGAGGAAAGATATGCTTATAAATAAGGAGGACATTTGATGATCCATATAGATGAAATGTAGTCACACAAGATTAAGTGATAAACGGAGCAAGGTTTGCAAAATCAAGTGTCTGCAGGGTCAGGCAGGCAGCTCTCAGAAGCGAGGAGGCCTGGGGATGTCAGGAGCATGGCTGTGGACTGGGGGACTGGAGGGATCACTGCCCATTGGGAGCGGTAGCTAGCGCTGCTGGACGGTCCATGCTCAGTGTGGGCACATCTCATTTTTCAAGATAAGATTCAAATCTAAATTCTGACATGAAATTCCTTGTGTTTTCAACGTTGTTCATGTCAAAACTAGATCTCCAGTTTAGAACATCAGCAGTTCCTTGAACAGTTTAACATGAAAACATACCCCACCTCTGCCCTATACTCCCCCTCCCACTTCCTGCCTTCCAAGATTAACCCCCAGAATTGCTATTCCACTCAAGGGCAGTATAGCAGAAAGAACTGCGGACTCGGTTTCGATTAGATCTGTTAGGAATCCCGACTCTTATCCATTACTCACTGTGTGCTTCAGGGCAAGCTAATGCAAGTATCTGAACCTCAGGCCTTCCTGGGACCACCTGGGATGGGGCATAGAACGCCTGGGTCATAGGGCTGCTCTGAGAATTACATGAGACATCAAATACTGAATTCAAGGCCTAAGATAAGGGAAACACTGAGAACACGTTAATCCTTTTCTATCGTCCTCATTTATAGAATCAACTTATAACCTACAACACAGCAACACGGTTGATAAAATAGTCCCAAGGATGATATCAATGAGTGGCTGAGGGGAAACAAAAACAAAAAACCACCAACAACCAGAAGGCCTCTAAGCATTACTACCATCTAACCTCAGGAATGGCTGTGAAACCTGGGCCTACCACAGACGTTGCATTCTTGGGCGGTTTCATCAGCTCTCAGCTGGGGGAGCAGGAGGCGGCAGGACAGGATTCCCACCCGTGAATGAGGACCTGGAATGAAGCCCATTACTACTGCTGAAGCAATCCTCATTGCAACACCCGGCAGGCGCTGGGACACGCCGAGGGCGCACAGCCGCTCTGCAGTAAACCGCACAGGGAGTCTGAAGCTTAGGTGCGATGGCGAGGACAGACAGATGCAGGCAGATGAGGCTCAGAGACAACTTAGAGGCAGAGCAGGCTGTCTGAGCAAAAAAGGCAGTCAACTGGCTCCGCACAGGCTGTCTGAGGCCACAAACCCCACAGCGGTCTCAGCATAAACCAGGTGGCGAGAACTCGTTTCAGCCAAATAAAATTCCGTTGTAGACCTAGAATATGCAACAGGAACTTACAAGACTTAGCCTCTACCCTGTGAAACTGTGCCAGTTGCTTCGTAAGTATTTTCATTTTAACCTTACAGTCATCTAGTAATGGTCGTATCACCATATCCTTTCACATATGAGGAAACGGAAGGTCAGGGAGTGGGAGGCACAGAGCGGGATGGGAACCCAGTGCTCCACCCACAGCGCTCTCATGATCGGCGAGGAGTACGGGCAAGGGCTTTCTGTTTGTTTGTTTTTTTTAAGACAAGCTAATAAAATATCATTTTAAATGCAAAGTATTAAATGAGAAGCTTAACAAAATCTTTCCTTGGTCCTGTATCAGTTTCTCTACAATACCTCCGACCCTCTTTCTCCCCTTCCCATTACAAGTGTTTCCTTTTTCAAGAGTTACGTGAAATCGCTCTCTTACTTCCTCACCTCTCAAGCATTGCTCAACCCTCTGTCGTCAGCCCTCTGCTTCTGCCCCTATCTCCCTCCTCCCCACCACACACACACACACACACAGCACAACACGTGCAGCCCTGGCAAAGATGAACAATAGCCTCTTTGTTACTGAATCCCATCCAATGGCATTTTACTTTCCTGTGTCACTTGACTTCCCTGGAGGATAAAGCTAGCCACAACTTCTCATTTCCTAAACTTTCTTCAAGATGCACCCAACATTCCTGTTTTGTGAAAATCCTCCCAAAGTTCTGAGCACTGATCTTCTATCACTGATCTCCTGTTCACCTTAAATTTACACCACCAGGCAGGAGCACCTCCCCAGGCTCCAGACCTGTATCTTCAATTACCTTAGACACCTCCAGAGAGCATTCTGAAATCAACAATCCTTTTATGTGCGCCTTCTCTCAGGGGCCCTAGCATCAGGGAAAGAGACCAATACCTACTGCCAAACACCTGGGAGGCCACCAACACTCCTCCCTTTTCACCAACCTGAGTTGGCCACTAATTCCTCAACGGCCTCACATTTGTCACATCTCTCCCTCACTCAATGCCATCATCATCTCACTATCACATTACTGGATCTTATCTTTGGCCACACTCAGCATTTCCACATGTTCCTTCCCCACTGGACCTTCAGGAAACTTGCCGCAACCCAGATACCACAGCTGCTGTAGAACCGTCATGACCACTGCTTCCCACATCAGGGGACACTGTTGCATTTCCAAGTGCCCACATCTCTCACTCTGCACTTGGTGATGTTTTTCTTCTGAATCCTCAACTTGACTCTCTGCTCCTTGAAGGCAGAAATGTACCCTCCTGATTTTTATAATCCCTGAGCCTGGACCATGAGTAGACTCTCAGTAAATTACCTTATGGAAAAGATTGATTATGGTTGGCACTGAAAGTAAGGTACTGGGATTTCTAAAATAGGGGAAAAGGGGGAGAAAGGAGGTCCTTCAAGAGCAGGAATGGATATGAAGGAAAGCAAGGGGCTGAATGCAAGGCATTTCCCTAAGAGGCAACAACAGTTTGGTTAATGGAGAGAATTTCCAATCAGGTGAAGATAATCTTGAATTTCATTTTGGCAGATTAATGAAAAGAAAAAAAAAAAAAAAAAAAAAAACGCAAGCAAAAACTACCACTTATAAAGCACTTAATTTATAAATGTATATTCTAATTTAACCTTATAATGATGCTATAAAGTAGGTATTATTGTACCCATGATTCAAAATATTAATTATGGAGCAAACAAATTTCCCAAGAGTTTATTGCCAACTTTTACTAATCAGAACCCAACATCTTTTGGCTTCCATACTCTATAATCTTCAACAGTACAAGAATATAACTCCTTATATTTGATTAGAATTGAAACCCAAGAATTTCCCTGACACATAATCACTCAGGGCTAGAGAGCAAAAGAAAGGCAGGACTACATTGGGTTATTTAGAAAGAAGAATCTAGCAACGAGAAGCCGGAGAGACTTGAAAGGTATGAAGCAAAAAGCAGAAAGACCAGGGAGGAGGTCAGTACAGTGGCCCACACATGACACTGGGTGGCCTCAGACTGTGGGAGGAGCAAGGCGAGGACAGAGCAAAGAAAAGGACAGAAGAAACAGAAAGTCCTGTGACTAACTAGATGAGGAGTGAAGAAGAAAATGAATCAAGTACATACTGAGGTTTTAAACTCTTTCAACCAAAACATGAAGAAAATATTCATAAAGAGGAAGGGAAAAAGTGGTTTCTGTGAAAGAAATGGAAAATGGTTCAAGTTTAGAACGTTGGATTTGAGGAACACAGACGTATAGCACATGCCCATGTACACAGTGGGCTGAAGTCTGGGGAAAGGAAGAGAAAGTTTACAGAAAGGAGGTGATGACTTAGCGTTCATGTAACAGGAACACTCTTGAAAAAAGGTAAAGTAAAAGAAGAAGAGAAGCTGTAGACTAAATTTGGGGAAACAGTACATTTAAAGGTTAGTAGAAGAGATGGAGATGGCTAGAAGGAATTCTCAGAAGCTAGTATAGAAAAATAAAACATGCTAATTTCCCAAATCTGGCTACTAAATTTGATTCTAGAAAATGCAAATACCATGTCTTAACTGAGTAAATTCCAACTTTTCCACATATGTAATTTCAATAGGAATAAAGTAAAAGGAACCATGGATACCCAAAAGTACAAATCATCACCCACATCCAGGATTTCTGGATTTTGGACCCAATTATAAAAGAAAAAAATTAATAAATGAGTCATATACATCGCTACGCAGTGCCCCTCTCCTACTGCGGAAGGTGGAACTCTTGCCAAAAGTCCCTGGCATTTCATGCCCTTCAGTAGAGGACAGGGAAGTGTTCTTATAATGTGCTTTATCCTTAGTCTTGAGAACCCATCCATTCTAACAGTGAATTGCTAGCCTGTTGCTTTTCCTTTTCTGTGTTTTTAACTTTATTGAATTACACTTTATATACCATAATGTTCATCTACTTTTAAGTGTATGATTCAATGATTTTACTAAATTCATAGTTATGAAACCATCACCACATAATCCAGTTTCTATCACCCCAATAAGATCTTTCATACCCTTACAGTAACCTCCACTCCCACTCCAGCCCAGGCGACCACTAATCTACTTTCTGCCTCTATAGAGTTGCCTTTTAGGACATTTCATCTAAATGGTATGCGATCTTTTGTATTTGCACCTTTCCCTTACAAAATGTTTTTGACGTTCATGCATATTTTAGCTGTATTTCATTCCTTTTTATTGCTGAGCAGTATTCTATTGCTTGACTATAATGCATTTTGTTTATTCCATTCATCAGTTGACATCTGAGTTAATTCCACTTTTCACTATTACAAATAATGCTACTATAAACATTTGTGCACAACTCTTGTAGGCATATGTTTTCATTTCTCTAGGGTAGGTACGAATGAGTGAAACTGCTTGGTCATGTGACAAATTCAGGTTTAACTTTTTAAGAAGCTACCGAACTGATTGAAATGAAAAGTGGCCATTTCATTTTAAATTCCCAACAGCAACGTATGAGGTCCCCAGTTTCTCCACTTGCTTGGCAACATTTGTTATTGTCTAATTTATAGCCATTCCAGTAGGTGTAAAATAATATCTCTTTGTGGTTTTTATTTTAATTTCACTGATAATTAATGATGTTGGCAATCTTTTCATGTTTTTTTAATGGAATGTCAATACAAATCTTTAGACCATTTTTTAAATTGGGTTCTTATTAGGAAGTTGTGGAAGTTCTTTGTATGCATCTTCTGAATATAAATTCTTTATCAGAAGTATGATATGCAGATATTTCCTCCTGTCTCTTCTCCGTGTCCTCTTTAATGTTGGACAGCCTTTTCTCTCTCTGAGCCTGTGGCTCAGCCACTCAACACCGTTCCTTCCAGTGGGCAGAAGCCTTACTGGAATCCTTGCTGCCAAGTAAGGTGCATGTGAAGCCAAGAGGAGGAAAACCACATAACTTGGGAATAGACAAACATAAACTTAAAGCTGTGTTTGTCAGTAAACACCTTAAATCTTCCCATGAGAAGTTGGATTCAAAAAAAAAAAAACAAAACAAAACCCCTACTGAAATCCAAGGATTGTGTCTAAAGCCATACTACCCTGAATGAGTCCAGTCTCATCTAAAATCCAAGGATCATTATGAGGAAGTTTTAAAAATTAATTGCCTCAATCATGCTCCAAGTTAACGTTTAGGGTTTATCTCCTTGACTTATTTTTTAAAAATACTGGAACACTGGCACTTAAAACAGAGGGACCCTGAGAGCCCTAATCATTGTCTATGCTCCATTAACCAAAATAAATAAATTAATTAATTAAATTCAATTAAAATATCTTTTGAGTACCCACTACGTACCACATACTGTAGCAATTTAAGGTGAGGCACAGATAGAATATCTAAACTCTCAAAGTATATAATTCGGGGTGATGGTGGGGTGGTCACTAAAAATTTGGAAACAATTTTTTCTATCTACTGCCAAATCCCAAATCTATAGTACCTAAATTTCATGTGATACCGGGGAACAGAAAAAGAGAAAGACAAAAAAAAAATAATAATAATAAATGAATGAATAAATACCTCCCTACTTGTTGCCCAATTCTGAAATATACTTTGCCTCCAAAGTGTTCTTTTCCTGCCGACTCAGCAAATGCAACTGCTTACACCAGCCAGAATGCTTTGTACTTTGAGGGGATGAGGTTACTTGGGGTCCATTTGTGGTATATGAGCCACATCAGTGAGGGAAGCATGGAAGTGTCACGTGGTTTCATTTCATGAGGAACTATGTGACTTAACCTGTAGTAAACCCTTCCATGAGCACATCTGCCTTTAGCAGTACACTTTCCCAAACAATTCCCAGGATTCCTTCTCTCTGAGAGTCCAGAAAACCAAGGCATAGACATGGTTGCTGAAGGGAAAGCGGGGAAATAATGTTTTACAAATAGTCAACATTATATGCACATATGATCTCAGTTAATCTTTGTCAAAATGTTGTGAAGAGTCCGAAGCTTGGAAAAGTTAAGATACTGAGCCAAAATCACACAGCAGTCATTCAAATCCTTTCTGCCCAAATTCAAACTTTGAATTTGGATGGAATATAGTTATCATGAAGAAATGCAGGGACTTATAAGACAAACATTCAAGTGATATTAAGTTTTTAATGGAATTTATGTCTGAGGAAATAGAAGAAGCTCACATAAATTTGAATCCTGACAAGGATTTTCTAAAGCCTTGCAGATTCCAGGAAGACCAACTCCAGAAAAGTCAGGTGACTTGGTGGAAGTCATGCAGCTGGTTCATATAAAGCCAGAACTAGAACCCCAGAGATTAGAGTGCTGAGTGCATCCGAGTTTATAAAACACTCTTGCATATATCGTGTTAGGTTTTTGAAGTATTTTTAACAATATGCAATTGTGCAAAGTCCCATCATATATATACTTAATTATATGAGCTGAGGCTGGAGGTGGGGGGTGCTGGGAAGCATGAGGAAGAGGTAAGAATGGGAAGACATAAGCTAACATGTCCTCTGAGTGCATTCTTGGGCTCAGGTTCTGATTATCTCACATAATCCTTACTACGGTCCTATAGCATGATTATTAACAGTGTCATTTCAGAGATGAGGACCCTGAGTCATAGAGACGTTAAGTAACTTTTCAATGGTCACACAGTGGCATTCAGATGGAGAGCATACACAGAAATGGTCCATGGTTCCTGGCCAGCTGAAAGAAGACACAAAAATAACAACTCTTGTGTGGCAAAGGTGTTCGTGTCCAAGATGTATACATTTTTCAGAATTGTAGTGACATGCATATATATATACATTTAACTAGAAAGATTAAAATATTGTGTATTTGAACTCATTATCAACTGTTTTATTTATTTTTTCTTTTTCTCCCCAGAAATTAAACCTGGAATAACCAACACTCAACCCTTGCCTCAGCTGCCCCCGAATGTTTCCTGACAGGTATTTTTGCTGACAGTCCATCACTACGAAAGAATGGGGCTCAACCTAACACTTGCAAAATTACCAGGTAAGCCATAGGAGGGAAATGCAAAGAACACTGCACTTGATTATTAACTATTATTTCTACTATGTGGCAGTTTGGAGGTTTTATTGGCCACTGAACCAACTAACAAAATAAACAGCATTTCGGCTTGCTTTCATTGAGTATAAAATAGCAAACAAGCAGGCATCGGCCTGTGAGCCAAGTGTCACTGGTTCGATTCCCAGTCAGGGCACATAACTAGGTTGCATGTCAGGTCCCTAGTTGAGGGTGCAAGTGAGAGGCAACCATACAGTGATGTTTCTCTCCTTCTCTTTCTCCTTTCCCCTCTCTCTAAAAATAAAATAAACAAACAAACAAACAGACAAATTATCTTTTTTAAAAAATAGCAAACAGGCAGGACGGCACCACTGAGGTGAGTTTATCTTGCTGTCATTTCATTTTAAGCTTTGTTTCCTCCAGAGACCATCTCTGAAAGCATAAGAAAGATTAAATTAATAACATTTGGGAAAGATTTTTATACCTAAAGTACATATTACTTTGCAGAAGTAATAAGTCTGAACCAAGGTTCATTGAGGTTCCCCAGGAGGCTAAAGGCAACATCTACCTACTTATTCTGCTGATAACTCTTCAGACAGTGATCCTGCAAGGGCAGCTGTGCCATGGCGGCGACAACCTATAATTTGCATGACTTCAGTATTTCATTCCCACCTGGCAGGTAGAGCAGAGACATGTTGATACTTTCACATTTTGTGCCAGGAGTGACACACCCCAATGAGCAATAATGTAGCTTCACCAAAAGCAAAAGGACCAAGATTCTTCACCACTCTTTCTATTGTGACTGCTACTCATGAGACAAGTAGTAATTAGTGCCTTGAGAGAATGAACATCTACTAAGTACTAGTACTGTGCACAAAATGTTTGCAGAACATTAAACTTTCAGAAAGTCCAGCAAAATTAATATTTATCCAATTTTACAAAGTCATGAAGTGACTAAACAGCATTGTCAAATAGGCCTTTCTGCAATGATGAAAATACCCTTCATCTGCACTGATACAGGAGCCACTTGCAGTTAGCGCTCCTTCTGGTTACAAATCCCATGCCTTTCTCCATCACACACAGATACACGCAACCCCCCTAACACACAGACGCAGACGGCCACAGCCCACACACCACAACACCACTCTCACACACACAGTGGCACAAAATGGTAATTTACTATGAAACTACAATGCCTATGTCATTGTCTTTGTTGATTTAATTTAAAAGGAGCTGGGGAAGGAGGAGCAGAGGAGAGAATAATAAAGAAATTTTTACCCTCAATTATCATTCTGTATCAAAGTCAGCACAAAGTAAAATAGGAAATCATGTCCTAATAAACAAGAAGCATGTGAGAAAATAGCCTTTACACTGTAAAAAACAGCTTCCCGTTTTTCTTAATTGGATCACTAAGCTACCTGGCATTAAAAATGTTCCCTAACCTGGCCACATTCGTTATCAACAGTGAAGAACAAAGCATGACTAAACCGCCTGAGTGAAGAAAGCCACTCACTGTTAATGGTCACTGTTCCTGAGCAGGAACAGGAACAGTGCAGAGAAATGCCTCTGAGCACACTGACAACCTTGGAAAAACTGGGTGATGGTGCAGGAGAAAAGAAATGACAGTGGTAGAGTTGGCAGAAAAGAACTATGACCTACACTTCGTAATAAAAAAATTAGTCAGAAAAAACTCTCTACATTAAAGTTTTGAGCTTTTCAGAGCAACCCACATATGGATCTTCCTGCTACTTAGGAACCACTTTTTTCTATGAACAAATTATTTCATAAAATGACCCATAATAGACTCTTAATAATTTAAACTGCATTGTAAATGTGGGATTTGTGAATGAAGTAATAACCAAGCCCAGGTCTACCCCAAGGAATTTAGAAGTTCTATATTCCAAATTGTTAATCCCATACATAAACTAAGGAAGCAAATACCATCAACAAACTGAATATCAGACTCTCTCAAAGCCACAAACAGTTCAATGCCCACTGTGGAATGAGTCCACTCATGCTAAACAGTAATCATTTATGGGACAGGGTATAGAGGATTATTTTTAACATCCTGATTTAAGACTCTACTTATTAACCATAATTGATCAGTAAATTATCACTTAATAAGAGAGCTTGCTTATACAATTAAAACTTTGAAATGTGGCCCTGGCTGCTGTGGCTCAGTGGATTGAGCGTCGGCCTGCGAGTCAAGTGTCGCTGGTTCGATTCCCAGTCAGGGCACATGACTAGGTTGCCCCAGTTGGGGGCGTGAGTGAGAGGCAACCACACAGTGATGTTTCTCTCCTCTCTTTCTCCTTTCCCCTCTCTCTAAAAAAATAAAATAAGTAAACAAACAAATAAATTATAAAACTTTGAAATGCTATAATGATATACTGAACACGCACACAATCCCTAACCAACCAGGTAAGTATGGGTCTTTCTATTCCACAATGAATATGCAGAGTGGATCCAGTTATCCAATACTAAGGGCTGATATAGCTCCTGCCTAGTATGCTATATTCAGTGTACCACCTATTTGCATTTACAGTGGCTCTGAAAACCACTCATCAATCAATAAGCATTTCAAGCACAGCCATTATTTCAGATGATGTAGCTGCCCCTTCTCACCCGTGTCTCTCAGCTGGACCACTTATCCTGGTTAAAATTTATTTTTCCTCTCTCCACCTTCCTTGGGGTTCTATTCTGGGTTAAATGAAAGTGACTAATAGTTTAATTGGGGAAATTAATTCAAGCAGATATCCCAGGTAAAACTGCACACCTTAAGCTTCTAATAAGATGACTACTGATGTGGATCTTGTGGTGCCAAACACTTCATTATGGCAGAACAAGCTTGAATGATCTGTTCAAGGCAACATTTGAAACTGGCAACAGGAACACAGATGGGCGCTGAATCAGGCACTTAAACTTGTAAAGCTTACTTTGGGGATCATCATCACAGGCTAGACCAGGTATAAATTACAAGCCTGTGTAAAGATATTTAAGCCAGGAAAACCAGTTTTTAAAAACACTTGTAACAGGGAATAAAAGAGAACGAATTAGAAAGAGGACAAGAATACTCAGGAAGAGCCTACACTTAAATTTCAGGCAGCAATTTAAGAACCTGTTTTTGGATTATAATCATCAGACCTTCCCTGTTTCACTTCTTCAAAGAAGCGAAGCAACAACAACATACACACTACAGTGCCTGTCATGTAGGGAAATGAGGGCCAACTTCATGCTGTTACCTCTAAGACAAAATCATTTCAAAACACAAATGGTAAACAGTATTAATTAGTACCAAGGAAAAACTCAGAAACAGCCTTCCTTGTAACCTCATATCTAAAAGTTCATTTTAAAATTGTGTTAGTTCAGGTTTTCAAAAAGAGCAGATGACAGACACAATAGGGGTGAATGGCCAAGAGATTTTCTGGGGGCAATGCGGGCAGGGATCACAGGCTTTGAGCAGGTCTGCCCTGGGGAGCAGACGCAGGGAGAAGAGGCTTAAGTAGGGAGATTCAGACTGCAGTGCACTGGAAGGTTCTGACAGGCTGATGAGGAGTCCTCCAGCCAGAGTCACTCCTCAGAGGAGCCCCTCCTGTTTCAGGAACTGGCTTGTCTTAGCAGTATCCTTCCTGTGCTCAGTTACTGGCCAGCAGCAGTCGTGGGAAGTGTGGCATCACCAAGTGATACCAGAGGCCCCTTTCCTTGGTTGTCACATAAATCCAGTGCTTATAAACCATTTCAGTGCTGACATCATAAAATGGTGTAGTACAGGTCTTCAACAACATGAACAAAAATCTGTAAATTCCCTCCTCAAAGTAAGTGAAATAGGCAAAATCTAGTAAAATCTTGAAGATAAAAAGAGGTACCAACCTACAACTATTTTTAAAAGTTTTCAATTACAGTTGACATGCAATATTACTTAAACAATTAAAAACAATTGTTTCTATTCCTAAAAACATTCTCTAAAGCTTCTAAAGTACTATAAGGAAGTCAAGAGCAAAAAATTCAAAATGACCCACTAGTTTTACTTTTTTTCCCCAATTCTTGATGATTAAACAAGTTGAAACTGAAAGAGGAAAAGATATTTCAGGGAGCATGCCAAAGACCCCACTAAAACAATAACCATTTCATTTTCTTATTTGTGAAATTTCCATTTTCTGCTCCCAGATTTTGTTTATTCTATTTGTAATGATATCAAACACTGAATTAAAATTCATGATAATTTTCATTGATATATTTATTTTCATACTCAAACAGTTAGCATAAAGAACCGGAAACATCACATTTTACTCAAGGGACTATGGGGGGGGGGTGGGGGAAGGGGCCAATTTAGGGATAAGGCCACCAATTCTCTAGGCACTCGAAATATTAATGCACTAAACTGACTGTTTACATCACTAAAGACATTTTCAAAGTCACCCCACACAGCAACAGTTCAGCCTGTCAGGGCGCCCCGGAGTCTGTGGGGCGTGCATGCGAAGCACTGACGTGGCCTGTCCCACCTCTCCTACAGATAATGAGCTGCACGGCCAGAGGAGTCCCGCTCCAGGCAACACCAGCGACGGGCCGGGAAGGAACACCACCGCTAACAATGAGTTTGACACGATCGTCCTGCCTGTGCTTTACCTCGTTATATTTGTGGCAAGCATCTTGCTGAATGGTCTAGCAGTATGGATCTTCTTCCACATTAGGAATAAAACCAGCTTCATATTTTATCTCAAAAACATAGTGGTTGCTGACCTCATAATGACACTGACATTTCCATTTCGAATAGTCCACGATACAGGATTTGGACCTTGGTATTTCAAGTTTATCCTCTGCAGATACACTTCTGTTTTATTTTATGGACACATGTATACTTCCATCGTGTTTCTTGGGCTGATAAGCATCGATCGCTATCTGAAGGTGGTGAAGCCATTTGGGGACTCTCGCATGTACAGCATAACCTTTACGAAGGTTTTATCCGTTTGTGTTTGGGTGATCATGGCTGTTTTGTCCTTGCCGAACATCATCCTAACAAACGTTCAACCAACTAAAGAAAACATTCATGACTGCATGAAACTTAAAAGCCCGTTGGGAGTCAAATGGCATCATGCAGTCATTTATGTCAACAGCTGCTTGTTTGTGGCTGTGCTGGTGATCCTGATCGGGTGCTACATAGCCATATCCCGGTACATCCATAAGTCCAGCAGGCAGTTCATAAGCCAGTCAAGCCGAAAGCGCAAACATAACCAGAGCATTAGGGTGGTAGTGGCTGTATTTTTCACCTGCTTTCTACCATATCACTTGTGCAGAATTCCTTTTACTTTTAGTGACTTAGACAGACATTTAGACGAAACTGCACACAAAATCTTGTATTACTGCAAAGAAATGACACTTTTCTTGTCTGCGTGCAATGTGTGCCTGGATCCAATAATTTACTTTTTCATGTGTAGGTCATTTTCAAGAAGGCTATTCAAGAAATCAAATATCCGAACCAGGAGCGAAAGCATCAGATCGCTGCAAAGTGTCAGAAGATCGGAAGTCCGCATATATTATGATTATACTGATGTGTAGGAGTTAAAAGTCACAAGGCCCTCTCTTCTTCGTTGAAGTTAATGTTACAAACTGTAAATAAATGTTTCTTTTGATTATCCTTGCTTCAGCCCGTCAAATATACATAAACAGATAACTATAACTGGTATGAAATCTGGATATAATTTGAAACTCTGGCAATGATTAAGGCAGGCCAAAAAGTGAGCTAAACAAGAGGCAGGTAGCGTCTGGCTGCGTGGCAGGGTTTGTGACTCAGAGTTGCAGGAGCAGTTACAGAAGGAGCCACAGCAATGTCAGTGCACAGCAGCCATCTTCCAGGAAATGCTGCCGCTCTGAAGCCCCTTTGGGAGAACAGAAAGTATAGAGAAAACTCTATCTAGCCTTGAAGTTTAAGATCAAGGAAACACAATACCATTTCTTATACAGCTCATTTATATAGCTGAGTACAGTAAATACCGATTACCAGGCCTTCTGTCATTCTATCTGTGAAAATGAAGGACCTTTGGCCAGCATCCCTTTGCTGTGTTCACCAATGTCGTATGCATATTAAAAATAAAAACATGTAGTATGGGGGTAGGTGAGAAAAGATTTGACTATATTTTTTTAAGTAATGTATTTTGGAGGAAGAAAAGTGTGACTGAACATTATGATAAAACACTATGAACTTACGTTTACCATTATTATACAACTATTCTATATTTAAATTCTCGTGTGCTGAAGGTAGGAAGAGAATATGGAAGCTTGGTTAATAATCAAGTTTATATAAATAATTTATTAAAAAGCCATTTAACAGTCTTCGGGAAATTATTAGTAAAATAATCTTTCCTTTAAGCTTTATCCCACCTTTAAAAATGAGTTTTAAAACAAAAATTAAGTTAGCCCTGGCCAGGGGGCTCAGCTTGTTGGAGCACTGTCCTATGAGCCAAAAGGTTGTGGGTTCAATCTCTGGTTAGGGTGCATATGGGAGGCAACACATCGATGTCTCTCTCTCTCTCTCTCTCATCAATAAACATATCCTAGAGTGAGGATATAAAAAATAAAATAAAATACATACATAAATAATTAAAAAGATAACCTTAAGCTGAAGGATCGAGTTCAATAAATCAAGTCCAAAAAATTTAAGAAACCTTTTAAATCTCAAAATATTTTCTCCTTCAAGATAAACCCTTGAGCCTTCATTCTTTTCCAAAGCCTTCAGCTGCCCTAGTGTTACCTAAGCGCCTGATTTGTTGCTAACACTGGATGAGGAGCTGGGGAAACATAAAAAGGAGGGGGAGGTGAAGGCATGTTTGCCAACAAAAGAGACATTATGGTTAACAGAGACACAACACACACCTGTATATAGAAGAACAATATTTTATTTAGATTTTTTTAAACTACCTGTGAAATTCTAAAAAGCTAGAGTGAGCAAAAATGAGGGCATAAGAAAATTTGGCTGAACAATGACAATCCTCGGAAGGTACAAGAACAGAATTTAGGTACTGCTAAATGTCTAGTAGGTGAGTCAGGTTTGGCGAAAGGGTTGGTTAGCCAAGGGTCTAAAAGAATTACCTGAGGATCTCTATGGAAACATCCATCTCCATCAAGGTTCCAATTCCATAAATTCCAGGGGCACTCCAATACCTGAATATATACACCTCACTTGGGTATCTGAATAGCCACTCCCCTCACCCAATTATGTGCAACTAGCTAGGTTAAGATAGCCATGGTTTACACAAGCTAATGTGAAAAATGTCTGAAAGGCTAGTGATTCCTTTCCCCACCCTCCCCATAATACCCAGGGTGAGCTGCAGCTACCCTCTATAAAGTGAAGGAGCAGTATTGCAGCTGGAAAAATACCCTCAGTATAACATGTCCTATCCTTCCATACCTTGTTTCCACTACATCACAGCTCCCAAATATTTCAAAAATGTTACCCACTTCACTCTGTGAATGCATATATATAAATATGCACATATAAATGCATGATCACTTAAAACACCAAAACTAAGAACCTACCATCTTTAGTAGCATCAAATGGGTCTATTTAGCACTCTGGAATTGACCACACTTCTCTGTTTCAGACTTCACTTGATCCTCTAACCCAGACCTCAACTCTAAGAGGTCTTTAAAATATTACAATCTCATTTTAATGATTCTAAAATTGGATCACTGTATATAGTAGGTACATTTAATGTTATGGTGGTTTCATTCCCTGAAATTATATTATTGCATTGATGGGCTATCTTAAAACATTGACTTAGGGGGAAAAAATGAGCACTGTCCCCATTTTTTTAAAAATTGTTTAGGAAAAATAAAAAACATCAAAATCATACTGCTTATGTTACATCAATGCCCATACTGTAATCTCAAAAATTATTTATCCCAGCCAACCAAGAATGAATTATTCACATGAGTAAAATATTATCAATAGGAATAATATCGAATATTGTGCTAGTATCAGAAGTTAACACAAAATACTACATTAATATAGAAGAAAATTTTAAATTAATTGACAATTTAGAAATTATCTGAAATCTAAAAGTTCTTACATGGAGCTTTTGAGTTATATTCAAAATTACTGCCTGAGGATCCTCACAGGCAGTAATGAATAACATAATTATTCTTCCTTTATGCACATGATAAACATGAAATACATATTCAGATAATTTTAAAAGAAATTTTTTCTGTTCTTTCTAAAACTTTCAAAAAAGCTGATTTGTAGAAAATCTTCCTATGTATGTTTTATTGTCTTTATTCATTATACTATTCATACCATTTTATTCTCATTTCCAAACAGTAAACCAGTATCATTTTTCTCAATTAAAGCTTTAAGGGAATGGTAACAAGGAAAACCTGTACATTTAGGTTCAGTAGCTAAGGCAAAATTGTCTGTGTGCACAAGAAAGTATAGCCTAAACATAAAGAAATTTTATGATAACCATGAGGGAAATATGATATACTAGGGAAAAAAATAAAGAAATGTGATATATTAGGGAAAAATTAAGAAAACAAGAACAAATAAAGCTTTAGAATCTCTTAAATTTTATAAATAGAGATTTCCCCCAGACTACACACCACAAGAAAATAGCTTTAAAAAAAAATACTTACTAGGCATGTACCATGTTAAAAACACACACATACACACATACATTATGCCCAACATTATGTTGAAAATATTTGGATATCCCAAAGTGAATTCTAAAAATAAATATTTCTTAAGATCAAACTTTCAGATTTCAATAAAATGCAAGCATCTCTAGATGCAGAATTATTTAGCATACCCCTAGCCCTCTTGCACCATCTAGCGGTAAATTCATGAAACAGTTGAAGAAAACAACTAGTGTCATACAAGGTGTAGCTCCCTCCCTAGCCTTCCTTCAGCCACCTTTAGTGCTAATGGACGGCACACGCACGCACGCACTCTCTCGCTCTCCTGAAGCTGCCTAGAAAAACGTAAGATGCAAATATCTGCAAAAAATAATTAAGATCTAAAGAAAGTTATCTTAACAGATATAAAAAACAAAAACAAAAAACACACAAACCAAAAACTAAAAAGGCTCCGATACACAATGGATTTCACGGGGAATATGCTACAAATATTGACTGTTCTTTCCTAATTTCTATACATGAAAATATAAATTAAATATAATTTATCTACAGATTCTAAAGTACACAAAAATAATATATTAGTGTTAAAGAGGAAATAAGACTGTGTTGAAAGTTTAACTTACCACAAAACTCATGTGATTCAAATGCCAACTTTTGTTTTAAATATTTTTTTTAAAGAAACCACAATGATGAGATAATAAATTATCTAAAATGATAAAAAATGGTGTTTGTGACTTTTAGACCACGTATCCTTTTTTCTCCTCATTTGGAAACCCGAGATATAGAAGTCAATTGGAAATTCCTTTACCTCTAATAGCTTAAAAGACAAACATTCTTAATAAAAGTAAAGTGGCCAATTTCTCTTTGAATAACACCAGAAAATATCCACTGGCTGCAATCTGGGCAGCCTCCACAGGAACTCTCGGAAATTATCCATGTGTCTGATTAAATCAGCATAGCCTAGGAACAGGGTCTAGAATACTCTACCAGATTTTTCAGACCCTCTAAGTCTAAATCTAGATTTAAATGTTATAAAAAAATCTTTCCAGCTCTTGACACATTTACACATACACATATGCAGACCAACACACACCATGTGTGTTGTGTAACTAGAGCTGACGGATTTAGTACAACAAATGTCACTCAGCTCCTTAACCTACTATTTTAAATAGCCTTAAAAATAATTTCCTGTGCTTAATGTTGTTACTACTAGCCTCAATCAAAATATCTTCAATAACAATGAAGCCATCTGTCCAATAAATGTTTTTCAAAAATCCTGAACCATGTGTATATATATATATATATATATATATATATATATATATATATAAAATTGTGGTGACTTAGACATTTAGATGAAACTGCACACAAAATCTTGTATTACTGCAAAGATATATATCACCACAATGAAAAAAAATAATAAATATATGAGAAAATGAATTATCAGGCAAAAAAAAGTATATTATTTAAACTTGGAATCATCTACATATTAGTGCTTCACAACACAATCAAACCCAAAGCGTGTTTTGTACACTGATATAAAAGCCATATATACAAGCACATGTGCGCACATACACACGCACGCAGACCTCAACTTGCCCAGTAGTGAAAAACCATAAAAATAACTACAAAGCTGAAAGTATGCAAAGCAACCTTAACAATCAACAGGAAACATTGTTTCATAACTTTAAAATTTTTGTCAGAATAAAAAATTTTTTCTTACTGTTGGTTATAAATAAAAGGTAAATTTATAGGGTTGGAAACATTGAGAATAAAAGTGCTTTATTTCTTTGTAAAAAAGAAAAGTTACTGAGAGTAGTGGGAAGAGGGCTTGCCTGTTGGTAAGAGTGAACACCTCTTTCTATGCCTTGTAGAATTGCCCACTCCTTTCTAGGTTTGAATCAGCTTCCAACAGTTCGTCCTTTTATCTCCAGAAATTCTTTTAATGTGAAGTTTCTTGCCTGCATCACCTTCTCTACATTTCCAGTGAGCTATTTCTCCTATAACCCTCTTTACGTTTGCTTTGAATTTCAGTTTCTGGGTCATCACTTTTCATTTCTTTGCTGCACTTTCATCTTTATTGATAAACCAGACAAAGATAATCATAATGATAATCAAATCTTTATGTAGTGCCTATCATCACGGTCCCAAGTACTTTACATATATAAATGTCTTAGTCCTCTCAACAACCCTATGAAGCAGGTATCTTATTATTATTCCCATTTTACAGATGAGAAAACTGAGGCACACTAGCCAAGGGAACATGGCTTGGAAGTGAAGTGATGGTGGCAGGTTATAAAGCCAGGGAGTCCAGGCCATTACCTGGACTGCATCAGTTTTTCTCCTCAACCCATCCAAGGAGGCTCATTACCTTTGAACTTAGCAGCAGCAATCACCGACACAGGGACTTGAACTGGAAATCCGAGTCATTCTACACACCTCTCTTTCCCTCACCTCCATTAAAAACCCTGCACCCAACCCTGACAATTTACCCTCAGAAATGGTGGACAAGCCAGCCTTTGTCCTGCCTGGCCCTGCACCAGGCTGGGCTCAGGCCCCGGGGTTGGGCCGTGAGGTCTCATAGATAAGCAAGGATTTGCGGGGAGGGCAGAACTGGATCCCGTCTCTCCCTGTGTGCCTTGCTGAGAGAAGAAAAGAAATCAACTGCCATGATTTTAAACTGACAAAACTACTGCTTGAGACCTTGACTTTTCTGTTCTTCCCCAGTCCCTCGCATACTCTTTTCTAGTACTTTTAACACTGGCTGGTTTGGCTCAGTGGATTGAGCGTCGGCCTGCGAGCTAAGTGTCGCTGGTTCGATCTTCCAGTCAGGGCACATCAGAGAAGGAAAACTCTGACTCCAAAAAACCTCCGCTGCCTTGCGGCATACCTCTTCAGGGGAAAGGCTAAGGGAGTAAACCCCGACAGAAAATCCGGAGCCGGAGTCCCTAAGGCGGTTCGACGTTGTAGTCAACACCGGCAACTCCTGCGGCACACCTGAAGCCAAGCTGTATTGACTCCGTCTTTCCCTTGGACCCTTCAGCTGCGAAGAGAGGGGGGGTCTGCTCCATGGGCAACAGCAGACCCTCCATATCACCCTGCCCAGGCTCTGTAGCTTCAGCTTCACTGGAGAGGACACTCCAGCGTCATCGCAAGATGTCGATTCAACACGGGAGGAGACAGATACCGTGTCACTCCCGAGTCGGACTGCACAACCATTCTCGGCGGTGCAGATAGACTCTTAAGAAGCTACACCATCGTCTCTCGAGATGGACGGCTGCCGACGACGGTTGTTTTCTAATGAAATAAAACAGCTAATGTTTTTAATGGGTACTTGGGCATTTCCTATGCACCAAACATCATTCTCAGCTCCTGACCTGTATCCACCCACTTCATCCCCATTGACAAACCCCTGAAGAAGCACCAGCATCACCTCATGTTAGGTGGTGAATAGTCCGAGTTCCATTCCCAACGTCACGCACTTCAGAAAGACTGTTGCTGGAACTGGACTCAGGCAATGTGGATCCAGAAGCTCAGATTTTAACCATGGTTCAATATTGACATGCAATGCATCCCTAAAGGTATTACTGATACAACCAAAAGCCTTGCTAATTATTTATGTTACCAAATGCTATTAACACAAATTAACTACATCAACACTGCCACTAGGCTGGACTGGAAGTACAGAAGCGCTCTTCATCAAAGGCTCACTAACTTCTTTAATAAACATGAAAAGTAATAATGTTAAGAGAACATTAAGTTAAGCCACTCAATTGTGCATATTTGATCATTTTATTCCCTTATAATTAAAACAAGCATATAATTCATTATCAAAGCCTGGGTACTTTTGAGAGTGAAAGTGTCCCTGAACTGACACAACCAGTATAAACTGGGACAGTGTGGACAAACCCGGACAGATGGCCCCACACTCATAGCACATAATGAAAGCTCCTATGTCTGGGCCGTGATACCTATTATACTTAAGCAGGCAGCTTACCACAAGAGAAGAGAATTTAAGGACCTCAGCCCTTCCTTCAGTGAGAAGCCCCATTGTAAAGTTTCTTCTTTCAAGCTTCCTAACACCAACCATGAGCCCCCCGCCCCCCGCCCCCATGCTGAATTAGCAGCTATTCAACACCAATCTCTAATGGTTGCTTCTTGGGAGTGTGGATAACGGTTTTTGCTTTGTTGCCAGCAGTTTTGATTAATGCTACAAGAAAGAACATAGCCCACCCAAACTGAATATTTTTGTCTGCTTTTGCTTCCTGGAAGAACACTTAATCTCAATTTTAATTTAAATTCTTTCTTCCTTCCACAACAAAACCATCATGATTCATTCTTACCATTATTAAATACCAAATATAAATATGACTGGTATGATTTCAGCAGATTTTAGAGACAGTGGCTACATTTGCCCTCCCAGGGCACAGGCCTCCAGGGAGACAACTAAAACAAAACAGGCGGGTCAGGAGGCAGAGGGCAGGTGACCCACAGCCACGAGTGAGAAAAAGGCCACCCACGGGAAGTTTGTGATGCTCCAGAAAGGCTGCAGAGGCCCCACCCCATGTGAGAATATGGGCTCCGATTTAGCCTCCCTGTTGCGATTAAGCCACAAGACCTCATTCAACCCATGTCACAATCCGTGATGATCAGACAAGGGCAACAAGCCCAGCTGCTCCTCAAACAGTCCATTCAAGGACTGAAAACAGAAACTTGGCCTCTTTGACTCTTCATTCTGATAATGCCAATTGCTTCACACAAAACAGCGTAAGAATCACTGTTGAATTCATGTTATTAACAAAGGATGTATGAGTTCTCTGCCATATTGCTTTAAACCATAAAGGATTTCTCAGTCAGGCCACCAAGGAAATTAAGTTGCCATAGATAACCAGACATTATCCAAAAGTACACGCAAGGGTGCTTAGCTAATATCAGTTTGCTGGACAAAGACTGATTCTACATACTTTCAGATGTGGCTTACTCTTTGGGTTTAAGAAAAAAGGAGAGATTGCATGAGATCACCCCAGCACCTCCTTTGACTTCAGTTAACCCTCAGTAAAGTTCCCTGACGTCTCAGCACCACAACACGGGCCCTGAACTTGCTGGTGTGCTCTCCTCCCACACATCCCTACAGCATGAACAAGAGGCATCTGTTTATCAGAACACCTCTGGGGAAGTTTATCTAACAAAAATGAAGTAATTTTCTACATTCTTAAATCTCACTCCAGCTCAAGCTTCTCTCAGTGATTTCTCAAGGCTCATTTTTCCAACTTGTTCTAACGATTTACTAAAAAGCTGAGCAGGTAGAGCACTAAGCAAGAAAACTGTCTTATAAAGCAGTGTGTTATCCTCTAAGCTGCCTATCTTAAATTGAATCATTATGCAGGTCAGGGGTTCGGAAACCTATAAAAGGAGCTCAAAAGTGTGCAGATAGAATTGATTAGACAATTTAATTGCTCCTGGGACAACATTACTCTATTTTAAAGTATTTAGTCCTGTTCTCAGATTAATTCTATCATCTCACATATCTTTAACTATAGAACCAGAGAACACAGCTGGGGAATATTCTCTGCCTTTCCCATATATTGGTAATATATTTACTCAACGGAATACTTCTGAGTGCCTGCTATGGTAGTGAGCACTGGGAATACCAGAAGAAGCCAGCAAGCACAGCCACTGCCCAAGGTACCAGGGACACTTCCAGAGAGAGTGACTGTTGGTTGAAGCAAGTCTTGAGAATAGATGGAAGCAGAATTAAGACAATTCAGACGTTACTCTGTCAACCTACCAGAAGGTGGAGCAATTGTACTAGACTTTTGTTTCCCTATTATAATTCTCAGGTAAAGATAAGGCCACAACTGCCGATGAATTCCCGACTGTCATTCATTTCAAAAAGTTAAAAAACAAGGCATTGTTTTACAATACAGTGACTAATTATGTTTTTTAATGGCACAATTCCTGCCATCTTCCTTCACTAGTAATTCAGTGCATTGACCCTGGAAGGAGCTACTAATGCTTCACCTAGAGAAACACAAAGGCACATCTGCATTCAACATTTTCCTGCCATTATATGCTTTTAAAAGCACATCTTCAGTCATTTTACTACAAGCTAAAAGGGGGCATACTGAACCAGGAACTTCTCAGCCTGGCCATTGGTTTCCTCCACATTATATTCCACTCCACCTCTGCAAATTTTCCTTCCATCCTACCTTTGTTCACACCCTTTGTTTAATCCCAGGCTGACTTTCAACCGTTCTAGAAATGGCAGAGCCATATGGTAAGAGCCACCTCAGATACCAGCCCCTTCACAGGCCCTTTTAGAGGGCTACTGCTTCCTTTAAGCATCTCAGTACTTTCATATAATGTTTAAATTGGCCTGTGTACTAAAATCCTCTGTATTCTTATCCCAATATACTTCCCAATGGCCAGTGGAATTATCTGCAGCCATGCCCCCAACACACACACACACACACACACACACAAACACACACACACACACACACACACGCACACATGCGCCCTACTTGCCAGCAAAATCTTTCTTTTTTTCTTATTTTTTTCATGGTATAACCCAGGAAATAGATTCTATGGTTAAAATAAACTCACCAAAATACAATATACAGATGATATGCAGTGTATTATAGAATTATATACCTAAAACCTATATAATTTTATTAACCAATGTCACCCCAGTAAATTCAATTAAAAAATGTTCATATCTATCAAAATGTCCATCAATATGAGCTGATTAAATAAGTTCAGAATACTACAAAATCATGCATTACTAATAAGGTACATCTATACAGGGCCAACATGAATAAGTCTGAGACTGCCAGTGGGGAAAAAGCAAAGTGCACTAGTCTTTCTTTACCATCCAACGAAGCAAAAGGGGAAAATCTGGGGTAAGGAAATGCCAATAAAGTTGTTTTTGTACTTACTTTTTAAAAAAAGACTTTGGGGTAAGGAAGAACACAGAACATTTCTAAAACACCAAGGGTAAGAAAGCCAGTTTTTGAAGGCAGTTGCTGACAGGCAGGATGGAAACTGAGTGGAAACAATAACAGACATATTCAGGGATTACGTGTGTTAAGCTCACTCTATTTGCAGTATGAACACACAAGGGATGTTTATATATAACCAGTTTTATTACTGACAAGGCAGAGCCCGGCCTGGAAACAATGTTGGAGAAAGGAAATGTGTGTCTGTGGGCAGGTGTGGTGGCCTGGGTGTGGCAGTCTTGTCAGGGGTCTGTCGAGGGTTCTCAGGAAAAGATTAATCAGGATGAAACCCCCTCCCCAGCACTTTAATCTAAGGGATCCACAAAATAAAATGGGAAGGGGTTGAGGAAACAGAACTATTTAGCATAAACCAAAACATCACAAGAAAAGAAAAAACATAGCTCTGATTTTAGCTTTTTCCTTTTTTTTTTTTTTTAATAGTAAGAATCCTGACAGGGAGGAACATGTCCTCTATTTTTGAATTTTTACACTATTTTTTAGTATTTTATAATCATCACCATTATTATTTTATTATTTATTATTGAATAAAGCTGAGTTTTGTTGCTAAAAAAACACTTAATTTTCAGAATACATGGAGATATGATAAATAGCTTGTCGGGATAAAATATTTTTGCAAATATTAACAAAATACTTATTTCCAATTCTAATAGAGAAAAATGTATACAACCTAATGTTCTCACCTAAGCATACCAACAGAATGCTTAGCATAAACCTCAGAAAACACAAAATGGTAGCAGGGCTGACTTTAAGTCCTGCACTAAAACATGTGTCACTTTCAAATATGCCCAACCGTGTTTCCATGTGTCCACAGAGTGGGAGAGCTGAGGCCAGTTTTCAAAACCTGGGTGACAGAATGAGATGCATAAATAAAGGAAGACTCCACTCCTGAGACTTCACTGCTAAGAAGAGGGAGTAACAGCAGAGAGTGTAAAACAGATTTATATCATTTATTGACAGCCAGTGGGGGTGCAGAGTGGGACTGATAAAAGATGATCTGAAATGCCTCAGGAGAAGTCAGGCATCATTGTTTTTGCTAGATAAACCCCTTCTGAAAGTCTTTCTTCCTCCTTGGGTTTCCTCTAATCTGTGGCTGCTCTAGCCTTACTCTCTCTCCAGTTCTCTCTATGAACTTCCCTTCTCATTAATGCCACCCTTCTAACACTCTGATCATCAGAATTTCTGCTCTCAGGGCACAGGTCTGCATGGCTGTCCACAGCTATGACAGTAGCTGATAACGGGCCTGGGCAGTTAGAGTGAGCTAAACAAAGCAGGCTGCCAGGCATGGCATTTGTTCAGAAGATAAGAGTTCCCCCAAGTGTTGTAAGATCAGAGGTTCTAAAACAGGGAGGCAGGAATGCTCACACCTGGCCACATTTCTAAATTAACCAGACACATTTGAAAATATAGATTCCTGAGCCCAAAATGCAAGGATTCATTTGAACTAGTCTTGGAATACACATTTTTAAAGCTCCCCAGGGGATGCTGATGGCCAGTCAGATATATAAACCAATGACCTTAAAAGGGTTAGAGAGAACTGCTCAGAGTGCCCAGGGAAGCAGAAGGCCCAGGAGAAAGAAGCAGAAGCTCAAGGTGCCTCTCTAACAAGTTCCCCAAACATGGAAAGAGAAACCACAACACCTGCCCTGTCCCCTTGTTAATAAGGTCCTATGGCCAAAAACTCTGCTAAGGCAGACAATCTATCTTGAGACTGCAATCTTGAGAACTCAAGATGAACAGGTGGTTCATCAAGTTCTTCTTGGATACTTGCCTGTCTGCCTTCCCAATTCCAAGTGCAGCCTCTACCATGGCCCGGCATCTGATCGTTACCACCTGCACCACCTCACTTGCCTGCCATCACTCTCTTCCCATTTCTCATCTCAGACTGACATTTTCTGTGTGCATCGACAGCACTTTTCGATGAGAAGAGACTTTCCCTGTGTTCCCAACAAGGCTGTCCTGTAACCGGCTCTCAGATGCTCGATGAATTAATGAACCAGTAAGAAAGCCACTGGGCTGAGGAAGGAATAGTCAACTCTGAACCCTTAAAGACCAGCTCGCAAGTCCAGTCCTGCTACCTCCTAGCTCGGGCAACTTAAATTTCCTGAAGCCCTATTTGCTTCTGTAAAAACAGAAATAATTGCCCCTCAGATGGTTCCAATGTAGACTGGCTGCAAAAGGAAATAATACAAAGCGCTCCTCGTGCACATGTGTGAGAGTATGTGTATCTGTGCTTTGATCTTATCCCCATGGATGGCTTTTCCCTTTCAGTCCCCCGGCGGTCCCCTCTGTCTTCCTTGCCCCACTACCTTCCGATACAACAATAAAACTGAGGCCACAAAAACTGACCTCCCACAGTCAAATGCAGTGCTCGGTCAGGTTTTTTTTTTTTTTTTTTTTTTGGCCCACGAGACCTTATGTGCTCACAAATTTGGAAGGTATCTGATTTATATGTATATATATTTTTAATCTTTATTATATGTTTTCTCCATCCCCATTTAGTCCTCTCACACCCCGCTCCCCACAGCGATCACCACACTGTTGTCCACATCCATGAGTCCTTTTCCATTTTGCTCAATCCCTCCACCCCCTAACCTGTCCCCCCAACTAGCTGTCATCTGCTCTCCATCTATGAATCTGTCCCCATACCAGCATGCAAAATCAGATCATAGCTCCAGGAGCTCCTCTGCCAGGGTCTGAATCCCATTCCAGGGGCCGTGGGGCCTAACCTCACATCTCTGTGCCTCAGTTTCCTCCACTACTAATAAAAACGTGGGGGAGGTGATAGTAGTGAAACCCACCCAGCTCATGCAGTTGCTGGGAGAATTCAATGAGTTAGAACACATAAAGTACTTAAAACAACAATGCGATCAGCACTTGGGTTCTGACTAAACTGGCTCAGTCATAGAGGCAACACTGCATCCTGACAAGCTCTGGCAAAGTGGCAGCTAATCTTGCAAGATTGACCTCTGCTTCTCCACAGTTCCTCATTCCCTGAAGGCCATACACAGGGTCTACCTCACTTCCCTGGACCATCTGCCATCAGGTGACCACCTAGAGGACTATCCCTTTGACCCTGGGCTTTGGAACTCTAGTACCAAGAGGAAAACAAGTCACTCCAGGGGAAGAAATTATAACTTCCTCCCCAGTCATACTCAGTAACAGGCATGGGGTGAAACCCCTTGGAGAAGGCAAGAAGCACAAGAAAGTGCCTAGGATGATTAATGGGTGTTTCTGAGACCAGCAGAATAAACAGCACCTCCTGCTATAAATCATGCAAGCCTTGAGAGCTGCAACTTGGAGAGTGGTACTGCCAAATCATCCATCTAATCAGCATAATGTTTACATCTCTAAGACTCTGCAATGTGCCCTGGTAATAACCAGGCTCTGAGGGCTCATCCTTCTGTCTATTCTTCTGCCTATTTACCTGCCAGATCTGCCTATTTACCTGCCAGATCTCACTGCAGCTGAAACCAACAAGCCCCAGTATGCACTTTGGTTTTCTCAGCCCCCTTACTCAAAGCAGCAGTGTGGACCACATGGAGCTTCTCTAAACCAACTGTGGGTCCCTCAGGCCTCTGCTAAGTCTATTAAATGGATCAGCGGTGACTATTAAGTTTGTGTGTGAGGCACAAAATAAGAAAATGCATTTCATCAGGGAAGGGACTTGGGTCACTACTACACCTGCAGTATGTGGAACACTGCCTACTACACATAGTAGGTACACATAAGTATTGAGAGCACTAGTTGGCAGTCTCATAAGCATATGAATAAGTACTACCAATTATATAACTGTAAATGTATATATTATGTTTTTAAATTGAAGTGAACTTTCTAAGTTCAGCCATTAGCCCATAACTTTGCGATGGAACCACCACCTGAGTGAACACACCTAAAGTGCAAGAGCTTTATAATGAGCTTTTCAGACCAGTTTCTTTCTTTCTTACCTGGTTCTTCTCTGGTTCTGAGTCACACACTCTGATGTGAACTTTGTAGCCAAACTCTGAGTACTTCCAGATATAATTGTACACTATTATCCAATGGAAGAGACACTGGAGCACTCTGCAGGATGCTACAAATTATATTACTGAACTTGAAAGGAATTAAAAATATGAAGGGGCCCTACCTCTCGCTTTTAAAACAACATAAGCAACACAAACTTGGCAAAAGATTAACACATGGTGAGTTTATCTGAAGTCCTACTCATGATCTATTTGTCAGTAATGCTCAAATATGGAAAAATCAATGTAAAAAAAAACATTAGCAGCACCCCTTATCTAGCAGATGTGGTCACTGGTGTCAAAATGCTTCTTTGCTCAAACGCTAATTCCGCATTTCCACGTAACTCCAATCACCACCCGTTTGTGGACATGCTAGGTTGTGTGATTGCTGGTTTCCTTTCAGGAGGGTGTTTCTGAAAGAACAACACCTTACCTGCCTCAGTTACCCACCATCGTTCTCCCCTCTTACCACATGTTGAATGTGGCAATAGCAAAGCTTAAAAAGAAAACACATTGAGGTTGCTGCCTGCTGTTCATTTGCCAGATGATGCAAAGATGCAGAAAAAGAAACAAATTTTAAAGAAGGAATTAAACCACCGAAGGACAAAGAAACTAGCACAGAGGCCAGCCAGACACCCACAGAGATTCAGACATCTCTCCTCCTTCCATTTCCCAGCCTTGAAGAAGTTCTAGTTGGCCAACTCAGCAGTGACACTCAACCCACTATCTTGTGGTTTCTGTCAAGTTCCCAATTTGCATTTGTTCTTCAGAGGAGTGAGAGCTCTGCGTGTTAACAGTCTTACTTTGGAGCGCACAGTGAGACCCATCCTGCAATGAGTGCTCCCTGACTCACAGGTGAGAGCTGGAAGCAGGTAAGGAGACAGTGTTTCTGTGAGACAGCTGATGTGTGCGAGTGAGGTGTGTGAATGAAAAGGAGCAGTCAGAAGGGGCAGCAGCAATGCTGAGGGCAGTGGACTATCCGCATTTTCCCTTTTTCTTGGAGAACTGTAATTGGTGGTTACGGGAATATATTTGCTCATGCTGATTATGAGATCCAATCTGAAATTTTATCATTGATAAGTATCTGTGATTTCCAACTGTGGCTGTCAAAATATAAGAGATGAAGAAATAGCAAAGAAAATGTTTAAAATGTATTCATCCAGGACAAACATTTCTAAAGCTTGTAAATGTGTATCAAAATTTCCTCTAAAAGCTACAGTTAATTATCACAATAATATTTATGAGTCCATGTAAACATGTTTTTGTTTGCAACTGCCTGTGTACAAAGATATACAGTTAGTATCTATTTGTACATATACGTATATAGGTAAAAAGCTTTTCATCTTTTTTGCTGTTGGATAAGTTAACCCCAATTACCTAAAAAGATATTTATTTACTTTTAAAGAGTTATAAGCTGTAGAAACATCTATCCCATGCATAGCAAACATCTGAGTTCATGTTAGTTATTATGATCTATGACTAATCAGCTCAATTATTTAAAATAATTTAAACATTATAAATTTAGGGAATTGGGACAGATCCACACTGTCAGCATATTCAATCAATCTTGTGCAATCCATTTAGTCCAGAAATATTTTAAGAACAACTAATTCTTCAAAGAAAATAAATCAAAGATCATACTGATTAAAATAAATACACTAGTCTGCATAATTATGTATGGTATCAGATAGGTACTGGACTTATACAGAGGTGATGAATTTGTAAATTATATGTCTAATCACTCTTTTACACCTGAAACAATATAATATTGTATGTCAACTGTAATTTAAAATTTTTTTAACTTTTACAAAAACATTTAAAAATAATTTTAGCACTAAGAAACCTAGACATGAAGTTAAAAAACAAGAAAACAATGTGCTAATTATAAAATATCAAAATGACATTTTATTATTTGTGAACATATCAATAAGTTTCACTTAATAAAATCTATAAATACAAACATAAAAGTATACACAATCACACACTGGTAATGTACACATGAGCTGAAACGGTTGTCTGTTATAGCTTGTAAGGAAGAAATGAGGGGACACCTAGATACTCAAAGCATACAGACGCAAAAGGGGAAGTGGGCAGGGTATAGAGAAAGAGATGTCATAGTGCCCATTTCACAGCAGCTGACCAAGGCCACCCAGCTGATCTCAGCACGAGCCTGAGCCTCCTGAGCGCAGCCAACTCCTACAGCCCCCAGTTTTCGTCAGCCCGGCGTGAGCACTGCTACACCCACCCACTCCCCTCTACCCTACCCCACCAATCACCAATCAGCACATCCTTCAGTCATCTTCAACCAATACTTTCATCCTCAAGCATGTATTTGTAGGGTAGTATTTACAATTCCCTGGCTACAGGAATGTTCAGTCTCATATCATACATAAACATTGGTGGGGAGGGGTGTTAAACTAAAAGCGTAAAATTATAACTATCCCTGACATCTTGAAAATTCAGGGTGGAGGAGTGGTAGAAAAAGAAAGCCTCTTTAGTTAGAAGAAGTGGAGGGGAGAGGGGTTGTGGGGAGAGGGGCACATTAAAACAGTTAATGGGTACACTAGGCTGCAAGGTACCTGGAGCTCCCTGAGCTCCGTTCTCTCATCCGTAACACAATGATGGCGTTAGTACACGACTACTGTATAATTAAATCAGGTAATATCGGTCAAGTCTTTGACACAGTAATGTAGGAAGCATTCAGTAAATGTGGCCTGACATCATTATTGTTTTCGTTATTATTATTATAAAGACTAATTTAATCAAGGCAGATATATATCAGACCATTGGCAAACATAATTTGGACATTTCAATACCTTTGTACACCAAAACAGGTAAGATATAAAAGCACTTACAACAGTGCTTCTCAAACCTTGCTGTGCATCAAGCCTGGAAGGCTTGTTAAGCACATATCCCCAGGCCCAACTCCCCAAAGTTTCTGATTCATTAAGTTGGAGTTGGGGCTTCAGAATTTGCATTTCTAACAATTCCCAGGTGATCTGGGGGTCCACTCTTTAGCACCACTGATCTATAGGTTATTGCTCATACATATCTGCCTTACTAATAAAACTATAAGTTTCTCATTCAATCTAAGCCAGTTAATGAGGGCAAAATAATGAATAAATGCTTAAAAAGTAACAGCAGTGTATTTTCCCTACATAGTTAAGCATTACATTATTCTTGACCGAGGGAGGGGGGAAGGGAGGGAGGGAGGCGGGCAGAATATTTCCAATTAGATCTAAGACACTTCTGAAGTCAACTGCTGAATAAATGAATATTGTTGCCCAAAACAGTGTTCGCTCTATAAAATACCTCTAATTGAATTTAGGTATTGATGCTTCCCTAAGCCTAAGTATCTATGGTAAGAAACCAGGGGTCACAGTTACTCAATTTGGTTTCAGCATTTCCTTGAAAGTTAGGTTGGTCACAGTTGAGATGTCTCGGCCTCCCAGAGTAATCAGTCTCTGGAAAGCCAAGAACAGGGAGTCCAAATAGACACAGGTTGAACGAGTTTATTCTGCCATCTTCCTCAAAGGTATCCTCACTTGCAGACAGCTCTCTAGCAGAGGAGAACTGGACAATAAGGAGAGTTTCTTTTAACTGAAAATCACATCATCAGTGCAAGCCTATTCAGGTAAAGCAGTGGTTCTCAAAGTGTAGCCCCAGACAAGATGCACCAACAACAAACAACGCCAGTAAACTTGTGAGACATGCAAATTTTTAACCCCAGACTTGCTGATTATGAAACTTTGGGGGTAGAGCCCAGCAATCTATGCTTTATCAAGCCCCCTAGATGGTCTTGTTGCACATTCAATTTTGAATCCCACTGGGTGAAGTGACCCCAAATCCTGGGACCTCTCCAGTTTCCACCTGCTGTCGGACATAACTGTATAGCCCCCGCTTCTACCTCAGGAGTGTCCTGGGTGGACAATAAATTATGTAGCCATCCTTATAGTTCAGACTAGACGCTACAAAGGGGGTTCATTGGTTGGATTCTGTTTATTGCTTGAGGCTGCAAATTAGCTTCAACTCTTGCTGCTACATATAGCACTAAACCCATAGCATCCCTCAATGCTAAAAGATGCACTGCCTCATAAAAATTTAGGGAGTGTGGCTGGACAAACCAATTTCAACAGAGGTACCCTATCCTAGCTTTATAAAAAAGCATCCACCAACAAACTATAAAATCTAGTTTAAATTCCCATCTTCCTGAGTAGCATGTGGAATCAAGTCTCCTCCATTAAGTCTTTAAAATCCTTCTCTCAAATCTCTGGCTCCAAGGGAGTTTTTTTTTTCCCCCTGAGTACTTACTAGTCTTATTTTTATAGTAATAATGTCGCTATGTTAATTCACAGAAAAACCAAGTTTACCACAAAGCTTCTCAATCCACCTGTTCATTTAAAGGCAAAGTGAAATATTAGTCATATGCTTTTGGATCTCATCAATTTTAATTCCTTTGAAATCTTTGTCTTCACTCAACCTAAATTAAATTATTGGCTTTTCACTCTTTAGTGAAGTCTTCCATCTGCTGTTACTTAAAAACTTCAAAGGCCTTAGATATGTTCTGACCCTTCATCTTTAAGATCAGAGGGGTAGTAGCCTCTAATCAATTATATAACATCTGCTGTTGAAGTCAGGATCTCAAAGAAAATGGAAAAACATCAGCTATTTGGCTGCTCAGGCTTGGCCCAAAGGAGATAACAGTTGACTCTTGAACAACATAGGTTTAAAGTATATGGATCCGCTTATATGCAAATTTGTTCAATAAATACTGTAAATGTGCTTTCTCTTCCTTGTGATTTTCTTAAGAACATTTTCTTTACTTTAGCTTACATAATCCATACAAAATATGTGTTACTCAACTGTTAATGTTATTGGCAATGCTCCTAGTCAACAGTAGGCATATAGTTAACAGGGGAAGTCAAAAGTTATATGCCGATTTTCAAGTATATGGGGCACTGGCGACCCTAATCCCTGTGTTGTTCAAGGGTCAACTATACACAACTTAGGTGTGGTCACTTGAGAGAAGAAGAGAAGAACCTGATTCTCAATTTTCCAGGATCACACACATTTTCATCACGTCATTGGATTATAGGAATGACTCACACTAGACAGACTTGAAATGTGTCAACCTTCCATTAATTGTGGGAGAGACACCTGGCTGGAAAGCAGAACTCACCTGTTGCTTAGAGGATCTTTCCAGTGAGTCCAACCCTAACGTCAAAAGGTTGGTAGGTGAGCTGACAGGAGACTTTATCTAACTAACATTTCCATCCTACTACTGAGGATGAGTGAAAGCTCAGTCTCATTCTAGAGGCATTTTAGTCATTCATTCATTCAATAACACTAATTCCTCACTACGTGGCCACCATGATTCCAGACGCGAGGGACACTGCATGCAGCAGCACCCCTGACTTCTGGACACTAACATTCTAACAGACACAAAGACAAACCCTTATATCCTTACTCTTCCCTAGGAAATGACACTTACTCAGTTACAGTGGGAATCTTTGGGCATGTTATAACAATAAGTTACATTTTATTTTCTTTATAGAAATTTGGAAAGGATTCTATTCTCATCAGAAGCCAACAGATATTTATTGTTTTTGACACAAATTCTTGACTAGAGCTGATTGCTCTGCATATACTAATGTCAGAATTGGAATATGGAAAACGATACTAAACTCAGTTAAATGTCTTAGGAGTTGGCCTGTAGTGTTTAATATTCTCTCCTGCCTAGCCCCTGAAAATGCCTGCCTATGTTTCAGCACAGGATCTCACTGCCTCTTTCCCTACTATAAATATCTCTGCCAGAACCACCTTTATTGAAGTGAAAAAAGGAAGAGACAGGCTATGCTGTGAGATGAAAAGAAAGCCCAGGTCTTAGGTAGCAGCCTGTATTATCACTGAGTCTATGAAGAGCTTGAATACTGAGCAGTCAGCCCCCACCCAAGTGCCTCTGAGGCAAGTGACTGGCTAGCTCCCCAAAAATTAAATCGTCTGAATTATTTTTGGAAAAGGGTAAATATCTCCTTAAAATAACTTATTTTAAGTTAAACTTTTTCAATTAAAATACGCAAGGTACACTCATTGCCTAATCGTTGGGTGTTGTAGCAAGACTTTTTCTGAGTACAGGTCTGCTGACTAAAGTTACGTATTAATTTTCCTTCATAAACCATAAACTCACCACATTGCCAGTCATGTCCAGTTTGTTAGTTTAGTTCAACTATTAGGAGAAATTTCAAATACTTGAGAAGCCACATGAGTAAAAATAACTCAGACCTAGACCTAGACTATCAACTCCTCAAAAGAACTGAGTCGGCCCTAGCCTAGTAAGGAAATGGCACAGTGAAGTTTCTCCACAAATGTTTTATAGATGGATGGCAAAAAAAGAGGATCTTAACCAACTAAATATGTTACGGAAACAACATTCTGCCTCACTAGTTTTTATCTATACCAGTCCTACCACACCTAACAAAATGTGTATGCCATGCTCTCATGAAGGGAGACAACTAGACCTTAATTTTACCAAGCCAAGTAATATATGCATAAAGTGCCCAGAGAATGACTGTCATGAAAATAGTGTTTATTGGTGCCATCACCATCATTATCTCATTTCTCAGTAATATAGTACAGTGGTTTGATGACAAGAATAATGAAAGCCAAAAAGATATATTCGAATTCTAGCTTATCACTTAGCCTCTGCCTGCTCAGCTTATTCATCCATAAAAACAGAAAAAAATACCCGCCTAAGGAGAACTATTGTAATAGTAAGCATAATATCTGGTGCACAGTCGACAGCATACAGTTAATGTAGCAAATCCACATTCCAACAGATGCCTTCTCCTGCACACCAACAGATGCCTTCTCCTGCACACCTACCTATAAAACCTCCATCCAAAGAACCTACTCTTAGTTTCTATAATCAATATTCAGAATGAAGTCTCTGAATACAGCATTATACATTACCTTCTACAAATGTTCCTCCCCTTTGTTTACTCTTCATTAATTCAACAAGTGTTTACTGAGTACTTCCATGTGCTAGGCACTACTCCAGCTACTCAAGATACAGTAGTGAATGAGATCAAGTGCCTAACCTCAGGAGTTTATAATCCTGGGGATGGACACACAATAAGCCACTAACTAACGCAGTGTAACAAGCAGTTCTGCCATGAAGAACCACCAAGCACAACTGGGGCAGGACATATTGGGGACTGCCCAGTGAATGAGATGCTCAGGAGCAATCACAGTTAAGGTGAGAGATCAGAACAGGAGACCTGAATGAAATGAGGACAACAAAGAAAGAGGATGAGTACATGCAAAGAGTAGATTATATAGTAAGTGCTTTTGTGCAAATATAATTTTTTTTGCAAATATCATTTTAATAATGTCTAGAGTCTAGACAACCTGTGTTAAATGTTAAGTTCATTCAGTCAGCAACAAACTGCTTTCCACTGATGGGTACTTTGACTACGAGCCTAAAAGTTTATTATTTGGGGATTTCTAGATACCTCCCATGATATGGTTCAAATACTTCACAATTCTTTTTACACTTTGACTTTGATAAGTTCATGTTCTCATTCTAATAGAGGATCTTGAATGTCTTGTAAAGTAAGGTATTAAAGGAGACCTAACTACAGTAAGTCCTCACTTAACATCTTCACCACACTATGTAACTTGTTATGTTGGAGAAGGAATAGCTGCAAGAGGCCAGCACAGCTGCAACTGAAGGGCTGAGGCAGAGAACAGGGAGTGTAGTCAGGGAGGAGGGTGGGGTGTGAGGAAGTGGCACTCAGCCAGGTCTCAGGGGGCCCTGCAGGCCAGGAGCCAAACCAATGCTTTTATTCTTCCACCCCACCTCCACTGGGTAGGTGTGAACAAAGGAGTGCCAAGATGCAATTTGTGTTCTTAGAGACCCCTCTTGCACATGGCTGAAGAGGACACGACGGGGTTAGGAGAGGGGGTATGGAGGCAGGAGGACCAGATGGAAGACTCCTGCTTCCCAGCATTGAATAGGGCAGAGAGAAATTTTTAAATACACAAATTAAACTGCAACTGAGGAGAAACAATTTCAGGGAAAAAGGAAGTCTTTCAAATATAAATGAGAAAATGTTCCATAATGGGTTATGTGCATTTTACACAATTATATGTCAACTAATGAATTGAGGGTTATTAGTTAATTACACCTAAAAAGGGGTTACAAGAAATTTTCAGTGGAAGATCTTAGGTGGTTTCCTCTTCCTTATCTGACAAAACGCACTGCTACTGTCCTTAAGAAAGAGTGCAGTTCTTCAGTTTACAGGACGGCATATCCAGTGATTACTTAATTTTATGCAAGGTGAACATAAAACTCTTCCTGGTACCCTACCGAAGAAGTGTTACTAAATAATGAAACAATCACAGCAGTGGTACTGAAGACCAACTCAAAACACAACCGTCAAAGTTTTGAGGCGAATGTAGAAGGAAGTGAGGAAATAAGAGTACAAGATGTTTATAATGATAAGGAAAATATGAAATAATCCAAATATCTATTAACACATTGTATGTGGGACACAGAAAATCACATTTTTTTGCAAACTGTGCACCATAATAAGAAAACCAAAGTTTCATAAAGAAAATTCAAAGTAGTTTTCAATTTATAGTGACTTTACGTAACAACAAAATTCACACGCGTATTTCAAAAAATCTCCTGCTCCCACATGTGTCGGCACAAAACACCCGCATACAATGTGTTAACAGAGAAATGATTACATCATGATTCCTTCCCTTGATGGGATGGTGTGCAACTATTCTAAAGAAAAAGGTAGCGCTTTAACACCTGACATGGAAAAAAAAGTAGCCTAGATAGTGCTGCTAAGTGAGTGGTGGTTTGGGAGCAATGGCCAGAGATCTCCATCTCTGCCAACACTTATCTGCTTCTCCAATATTTAATAATTGCTAATGTTTATTGAGGGCTTTCCATGCGTTAGGCATTGCACTAGTGCTTTGCATTATCTCATGGAAGTTTTACAGCAATCCTACGGCATACAGAGTTATTCCCAATTGACAGACGAATTAAGTATTTTAGCCAGATTCAAATAGCTGATAAGTAGGGAAGGAGGCTTTGATTCCAGGAATTCCAACCCTGAAGCCCATATCCTCTACATTACACACACCTCAGAGATAGGTCCTTACTCACTGAGTGTATTAAATCAATTTGCCCTTGGATTTTTCCTTTCAAATAACATTAAAGAAAAAATTTGCACTTAGTGTTCTGGGAAGTAATTTTAAGGGAAATTAAATTAATGATGAAGCATACAAAACTCATAACATTTTGGAAAGTTAATACTCAAACTGGCATTAAAGTCAAGATCAAAGTACAAGGCAACTTTACAAACAAATACTATTTAAAGGCTCAGTGACATAATAATGCTGTCAGCCCTCATTAGAGTAGCAAATTGTGAATGCCCATTTGTGCACGTCCTTCTGGTTCCAGCAGTTTGTGAATTGTTCAGCATAGAAAATGTAATGTCATCCAGTTTAAAATTAAACAGATGCTCATCACTTTAAGGCAAGCTGGGAAGACTCCTATCAGCAGGTATTCTTTTAGTAGTTCCACATGTTGATGACAAAAGATTAAAAGATATTTCAAAATGTGGCTATGATAAACCAAACCACTAAAGGGTCCTGAACCATCCTAAAAGGAAAGACCTGTGCACACTCGACCTGTCTCTATCCCCACGTGACCCCTGAAGAAATGTCCTTTTCCTTATCCCTCAACCCCTACACATTTGCACATGGGTCTCCTCTCCACCGCTACCACCACCACCAAACAGTAATTCACAGCAGTGTTGCCTTATCATCCTAGAGGACCAGCTGAGGGTACAAGTTTAAGACAGAACCATAGCATCTCCCTGACTGAACTCAAATCCCTACTAGTTGTGCAACTTTGGGCAAGATGCCTAACCACTCTGTGCCTCATTGTCTTCATTTAATGGGTATACATTAACAGTACTTACCTCATACACTGCTATCAGGTTTTAATTAATTAATATAAATAAGAAATTTGGAACAGTATCTGGTATGTTATCAAAAATCAATAACGTTAAGCATTATTATTATTACTACTATCGTAGTGCATAACTAGGAGGCACAAACTCCCCTGTAGTGTCTAAGTCAGCAAGTGACTCTTCTTTTACCTCTTATTTTACCATTTACAACAAAATAACTGGTTACCCAAGGATAAACTTTCCAGTCGCCTTCATTTTCTTCTATTCACTTTTCTGTTTCCTAATTTTCCCATGCATTCCTTAGAGAGCGAGAGCGAGAAAGTGTGTTTCTCCATTACATACCAGTCAATTACCATCTAATGCCTCTCAAAATAACTCCACCATCACAAACACCAGATTTTTTTTGGGGGGTGGGGGTCTCTCCAACATCCATCCACACATACATACATATATATATAATAAGTTAACTGGCTGGGCTGGAGACCGCTAGAAGCTTTCACATGTCAACTCTACGGCTGAGTGAGCAGGTGCAGGACCACCCCACAAGTGCCATGCTGACATTCACATAGGATTAATGTCCGGAGAATTCTCAGTGTGTGAGCGAGCTCTCCACAGTTGGGGGTGAACCACAGGCCAAGGCTACACATGCTACTAAAAATGAGTAATAATCAAATTCTCAAAATAATCACTAGTGTGTGACTTAGCATCTCATAATTCTAATAGAATATATTCGAAAAATCAAAATGCATAGTTTTACCACAATATTGAAACAGAGGTTTCCAATTCCCTTATTATTGTATAAAATGTGTTTGTACATTTTTTTAACTTTCTGGCTTTCATCAAATCTGAAAGATCTTCATAATTTAAAGCTGCTACAAGTTGTTGGTTTAATAGTGATTCTCACACTTTAACATGCTTGTTAAAACATGTATCCTTGGGCCCACACTCAGGCTTTTTTTGGGGGGGTGGGGGGGTAACCCCTGAGAATTTGCATTCCTAGCATGTTCTGAGCAGATTCTGCTGGTCCAGATCCAGAAACCAAACTTTGAGAACCACTGGCTTAAGGAATTTTATGTGGGCATTTTGGCTTTTTCCTTAAGGTAAGCAACCAACTTCCCTAATAGAAGTAATGTAAGAAAACTAATGGCCATTTCTCGATTACATACCAATGAATTACCGTCTAATGCCTGCCAATGAAACTCCACCAACAATACCTCTCTCTCTCTGTCTCTCTCTCTCTCTCTCTCTCTCTGTCTCTCTCTCTCTCTCTCTCTCTCTCTCTCTCTCTCTCTCCCTCCCTCTCCCTCTCCAACATTCATACACCTTCCTATTCTCTCTCACATACAGGCATTTTGAAATGAAGGTTAAGGAAGAGTATAATGTAGTTTTGAAAATTCCACCTCTCTATTGTTTCAGAATTAAATGCATAACTAAAACATGTCTCTGAAGATGTTCCTGTCAAGAGAATCAAAGCCAATGACATTCAGTCATTAAACACATTGGGGCCACCAGACAATGCTTGATAGGGGCTAGACACTCTAGGACCTCAGAGAACTCAGTCTGGGGAGGTGGAAACCTACAGACCGGCACAATGGATGTGATGTCCTCGGATAAAGAGGATAAAGATAAATGTTGAGTTAGTTGTAGCTGTCGCAGCACAACTACAGCAGGAGTGGTATTCTGAATAGGGCGAAATGCTTCCTTACAGTCATTCACACAAATAAGAAGTTCGTTACTTTTTTAAGACTAGGTCCTAATGCCTACACACTTAGGAAAGTGATCATCAAGGAACAGACCTGATCAGTAATCAGTTGTACTAGGTAAACTGTCCTTAAAAACTAGTTTTAAAAAGATGTTAGTAGAACTAGGTTAAGAGGGAAACAAGAGTGAACATAAGTTCATTATATATTCTGGTAATATCAACTCTTAAACAAAGGGTTTTAAGCTAGATAAAATTATGTCCATTAATTGAAACAGGCCGCATTCTTTTTCCAGCTGAAGCACACTCATGTTCTGCTACCCCACACAGTGATCTCCCAGCCATACCAGTAATAAATACAGTGAGGATTCACTATGTCCCCAGCAGTGACCTAAATGCTGGAGTCAACCAAAAAATAAAAAGTCCCCTTCAAAGTGCTTACAAACCTTAAATATTTATCACATAAAATAAAATGGATTTGGGTCTAAATAATTTAGAATTAACATATAGGGATAACAGAAGGGAGAGAACAGGATGAATTAACACAGGGTCATCATAAAGGAATCAGAATTAGAGCAGAGAATAACAGAACAGGGGGGATAAAAAGCATTAGTGCAAAACTGTAAGCCGGGATCTTTGTTTGGAAAAGCAATGGATGTGGAATCTAATGAACAAAATCAACAAACAAAATAGATATAAACCCAGATACAAAATAAAAAGACTAACAACTGTCAGAGGGGAGTGGAGTTGGGAGGCTGGGTAAAAAAGGTGAAGGAATTAACTAAAAAGTAAATAAAACTCATAGACACAGACAACAGTACGGTGATTGCCAAGAGGAATGAGGGGCAAGGGAAGGTAAAACAGGGTAAAAGGGGGATAAATGGCGATGGAAGAAGACTCGACTTTGTGTGCTGAACAAACAATACAATATACAGATGCTGTATGATAGAATTGTACATTTGAAACCTATACAATTTTATTAACCAATGTAACCCTAATAAATTCAATAAAAATTTTTTAAAAAGAAAAAAAAAGCAATGAGCTCTTTTAAGTGGTGGTAGAAAGATTCTTCCTAAAGACTAGAACTACTTAAACATAGTAGATGCTCAATAAACCAGCTCACAGTAGATGGCAATCCTACATCACAGCAGCATTTACTACAAAGAAAGACAAGGTAGAGCCTGTCTGTCTGGGGACTCATTTTAAGGTTCAGGTAAGTCCTGGGCTTTCCAAAGACTTTGCATATTCAAAATTTCTATTCTAACTATTCAGAGCATACCAACTTTAGGGTGAACTATATTCCAGTTCACCAGGGACAGATTCAGTTCACTCTTGTAGCCACAGTGTAATTATAAATTAATGGCCCTTTTCACTCTCAAAAGTCTCAGCTTAAATAATAAATTATAAGGTCACCCTATCCATCTGTTTTGGTTAAACCTTTAGTAAAGGAAGTCTCTTCAATAGTATTTTCCGGGGCAATGTACTTCAGATCAGAAAGTTTCCCCTCAAATCTTAAAGGCAAAGAGAAAAATACATCACACTTCAAAAGGAGTACCTACTTCTGAAGGAAAGCCAGATGTTCATAGTGCTTTTCAAAGAGAGTTGTGTGGACACAGTCCTAAGGCACACTAACTAATCAAACTCAAACAAAAGGAGTTAAACATAGTAAACATCTCAGGTGAACTTTTTGTTCCATGTCATTCCATTCCCAATCATTATCAAGTGCTTTTGGGGGGTAAATAAATGTATTACTGATTTATTACTGATAATAAATGCATTTAATTATGTATTTAATACATTCATAAATACATATGTGTATTAAATACACATATGTATGTATTCCAACTAAGTCACAAGAGGAGGACACAGTCAAATACAGCATTGAGTATAAAGTTACTAGACAGTCTAGATTTCATGGAGCTTGTCTCATTCTTATATACTCTTGCCCGTGACAACATCTGACCCAGAGAGTATCTGACATTGTCCCAGGAAGGAACTGAGGTGCTCAGGGTAAAGAGGGAAACCCCTACCTCTTAGTCCAGGTACAACGACACACAGGCCTGCTGGGCCCACACCAACAGACCACGAATCATTCAGGAGGCTTCTGAGCAGAAAGAAAGCCCAGGCCTGAATTAATTGGTTGTCTCCCTAGTGCTGTGTCCTTATATTGTAATTTCCTAAGAAGAGTTTCCATAGCCAACCACCAACATTCTCCTTGTAACCTAGTATCTATCATCTAAATGTCAATTCAATAGAGGTTTTTTTTTTTTGCTATTCTAGATATAACTTTATTTTTTTATTGGAACAGTCAATATACAAAATTATATTAGTTTCAGATGTGCAACATAGTTATTCAACAGTTATATACCTAACAAAGTGATCTTCATATCTATTAACCACCTGATACCACAATACAAAGTTATTATGATACTGATTATATTCCCAACACTGTACAGTACATCCCCATGACTTACTGACTTTATAACTGGAAATTTGTATCTATTATTCCCCTTTACCTTTTTTACCCTTCCTCCACCCCCTTCCCCTCTGAAAACATCAACTTGTTCTTTATGTCTATGAGTGAGTGTGTTTATTTTGTTTATTCATTTGTTTTGTTTTTTTAGACTCACATATAAGTGAGATCATATGATATGTGTCCCTCTCTGACTTATTTCACTTAGCATAATACCCTCTAGGTCCATCCGTGTTGTCACAAATGACAAAACTTCATTTTTTTCTACGGCTAATATTTCATACACACACACACACACACACACACACACACACACACACACACACACACACACACACACACACACACACACACACACACACACACACACACACACACACACACACACACACACACACACACACACACACACCCCATACCTTCTTTATCCATTTATCAATGGACACTCAGCTTGCTTTTGCTGGGAAAACTGGTCAACTACATGCAAAAGAAGAAATTAAACTGAACCACTTTCTTACACCACATACAAAAATGAATTCAAAATGGATTAAAGACTTAAATGTAAAAACAAAAAACAAAAACTCCTAGAAGAAAACAAAGACAATAAACTCTTTGACATCAGTCTTCACAATATTTTTTTGAATATGTCTTCCCAGGCAAAGGCAATAGCAGCAAAAATAAGCAAATGGAATTTCATTGGCTTTGAATTACTAAACTATCTATAAAGCTTATAGTTGCAAGAAGTGGTATAGGCTTATTCTAGAACAAAAGTCTTCTAGATCCATACAGTTTTCAAACTGCATGTCTTAATAATAGGGGACCACAGACATATCTTGGGAGCAACAAGGGGGTGGGAACTGAGCAGGTAGGCTAGCTGCTCTCTGCATCTCCACCTGCAGTCAGAGGTGCACTTTTATCTGTTTTATTCATTGGGGCTCTGTTTAAGATTTCAATAGAAAAATACGGGATCTACTGCTCTGCCACTCAAAACAAAACACACACACACACACACATACAGTTTTAAAACTGGTTGCTAGAAACAGTGTGGACAAACTTTTTAGAAAGATACTACAAAAACTGCCAAAAAAAAAAAAAAAAAAAGCCTAGTAGATCCTAGGTCATTTTTAATCCAATTCTCTCATTAAAATTGTTTATGTCACAACAAGAGCACAAACAAATTAAAGAAAGTGGTGAGGGTCTGGAGCATTTGATTATGCCTCTGACCTGGTGACGAAGTAGCATCCCAACCTTTCTAATCCATTACAGGGTGGCATTTTTTGTGCCTCTGAATGAAAACAAACCCCAAATGTGGGCCTATAAACGCTACAGATTAAAATGGTATGCCTACTGGATCTGTATCTTCATTAACTATTTTATTTTATAGAAAATAAATATAGCTTTATGCCAGGAAAATTGAGCTCGAGGCCAAAACAAATTGATTCTTAAGTTGTCTACATACAAAGTGCCTAAAGCAAGTTATAGAGGAAAAAGGGGAAAGAAATAGCCAATATTAATTACCATTCAAATTCTGTAGTACAAGGAAAAGATTTGAAATTTAAATATATGTGCTAATCTCATTCTCATCTATACTGAATGGCCCAATGACACTCAGACAGAAGACAGTCTGAATATAGGCCAGAAGAAAATTATGCTAACATAAACATCTGTAAATATTATTAAGCTCCATTTCAAAACCAGGTTTTCTCCAAGCATTCATTATCTTTTAGAGGTAATAAGAAATCCCCTACAATGCAAGTTTCCTTTAAGGTGTTTTTTTGTTTTTTTTGTTTTTTTTAGTTCTTCATCAAAAAACAATACTTATGACAGGCAACATTAATTCTCCTTTTCTATGTGCCAGGAACACACAAAAATATTTAAATAGATATTATTAATGTTTTTGTGTAAATCAACCCAAGGAAGAGAACGCTAAGGCAGAGAGAGAATAAGTATTGGATTGGCCAAAAAGTTCATTTGGTTTGTCCCATAAAATGGCTCCAGTAGCACTTAACTGTTTTTAACTTTCTTTGAAACAATTTTGTTAGATTGTATTGTGACAGCTGTCATACCAGTGTGCATTTAAAGGAAACTTAAAAAAACTGGTGAATTTTTGTGTAGTCATTTTCATGTTGAAGATGGAAGACAATAAGCAACATTTTCAGCATATTATGCTTTATTATTTCAAGAAAAGTAAAAACACAACTACAAAAACATGCAAAAATTTGCGCAGTGTATGGTGAAAGTGATGTAACTGATCAGACATGTCAAAAGTGGTTTGTGAAGATCTGTGCCAGAGATTTCTTGCTGGAGGATGCTCCACAGTTGGGTAGACTAGTTGAAGTGGACAGAGATCAAATTGAGACACTGATTGAGAATAATTTGAAACACTGATTGCAAATAATGTTATACTACGTGGGAGACAGCTGACGTACTCAAAATATGCAAATCAATAGTTATTGGTGAAAATGAAAAATGCCTTTTATTTTACGGAAAAAACTATATGCACTTTTTGGCCAACCCAATAATAACATGCCCAAGGACTCAAAGCCGGTATGTGCGTTAGCCAACATTCTAAGTAAGGCAATCTACTCAGGAGACATTATTTTCAACCAATCAGGCAAACTGCCTCTCACACCCCCAGAACCACAAGGTCAACAAATGTTTCAACTGCCTAAAAGGCAAGATACTATAAATATTTAGACTAACTATAAGAAGCCAATTGGCATACAGTAAAAGGAGGATTAAGTTGAAGTTGCAGATTAAGAGCGGCAGAGAAAGACTCAACATGAAGATGCCTTCCAGGCCAGGTCACTGAAGCCATTCCAAGTGGTTCTGAGAAAACTTGGATCAAAATGGTCTACAGTCTCTCATAATCATTTCTTCTTTAAAACCGCACCATTTCTGAAATTTCAGAAGCAGCTGTATCATGTGCTACTTTTCATTTTGTTTTTTGAAATGGAGTGCAAAGCACCCTGCGTCTTGGCCAACAGTACACACTTCATATGTGAAACTGATAAAGAGATACTAGGTTGGTGAATGGCAAGAGATCATTCAGCAAATTCAAACATTATTTTTTCCTTATCGCCCATTAAAAACAACACTGTCATTTCCCACGATAAAAAAGAATGCTCATATGAACTCTTGTTCTTCTTACCTAAGGAAAAACAAATGTTTCCTGCCTTTACTATTACTTGGCATCTCCTAGACCTTAAAATAAGAGATTCATCTAGACATTGCTAAATAGTGCCATTAGCATAACAAGCTTTAGTCTTTCCTGTTGGGTAGCAGTCTGATGTAATTTCTGGCAATGAAGAGGTATTTTAGGACCACACATTTAGTCTACAATATGAAAAAATAGCAGGACCCTAAAAACTTCTCAAGATGACAGCAGTGAAGAAAGGAGCATGTTCATTCACACTCCTGTGGAGACTGAGTGGCACCAGGGATCACGGGTGGGAAGGGAACCTGGCTTCCTTGCCTAGGGCTCCAGGGATGCGGGCCAAAGAGTACACCACTGATGTATGCCCATCTTTAAAGGTTTGGTTTTACCAGGCACTGCATACTGCTTATTTCCAACTTGGAAATCCTTCCCCTGGGGTTATGCATGGCTATATCATCTGAGAGAGCTTTCACATAACCATCGTTACTGAGCCAGAGACCTCCTCAAATTTGAATCTTTTCATAAAAATCAACATTTACCAAAACTGAAAAGCACAGCACTCTGTATCTATCATATATTCAATAATAATCCAATCTGAAGAAAATTATAAAGCAACAATTAGCCTGCGATTATATTAATAAGAGCCCCCACCATTTACTGACAACCTACTTTGGCTGAGGAAACAACAGCAGGCAGGAAATATTTACACTTCCCAACAACTTTAATGAGGTAGGTGATATTAGAGCCCTTTTACAGATGGGAGACACAGAGTTAGAGAGATTACTAACTAGCCCAATGTCCCCAGGCTGATAAAGAGGCAGAGTTCACTTTTGTTCCCAAATGTAACTCTAAATACATTATGCAGGGTTAATTGCAAAAAAAGAAAAATATCACAGATTAATCTGTCCCTGATTCTGTCTCCATACTAGAGTAGACAAGTTTGCTGTAATTTTTATCTTCATTTTGTCCTGGATGAATCTATGGCCAAAGGTTTCACCTCAGGGGCAGGCTCTGACAGATCGATTGCCTGAGATGCCCTAGGAAAACAGTGAATGGCTGTAGGAAAAAGGGCTGTGATTAGCATGGATGTATGGAAAAGGCACATACATGGCAGTGCAGATGTCAGTTACTGCTTGTGGGTGTCTCTTTACACCCCACATCCCTTTGCTGAGCAGTATTCAACTGCCATAGACTTTCCCTCTAGCGATGCTCATTCTCTAGATGCCCACGCCTTTTGATCCATGAAAAAGTTTATAGTTAGATATATAAGTCACACTCTCCCACATGAGGGTTACCAATTAGTGTGAATCTCCAAAATAGTATTTTTACAAACAAACGAGAGTTGCTGTCTTCCTCCCACACCCCTGCAGTTATTTGGTAGTTAGTTCTTCTCTCAACTGCTTCTTCTTATGTGAAATTGGTCTCTAACAGTATCACCAACTCTACACGATAATTCCCAGCTTTTCTATTTATCACTCAGAAGCTTTTATCTTCTAAGTGATTATCTATATTTTTAAATGAATAAAATCAGGGGCTCTGCTGATCAAGTATAATATAATATATGGCTTCTGGGAAACTACTAGACAGCAGTCAAGCGGAGGGTCAAAATTTGATGTAGCCTTCCAGTAGCATGTAAGTTTTAACCATGAAAACAAGAATAAAGACACAGTTTTAGAAGTGTATATGTGACTCTTCCAAGACAGCAATAATTGCAAGCTGCCAAAAGCAAAATACCAAAAACTGATAACCAAAAGGGCCCTACAATGAAACATAAAAGAAAATTATTAATAAGAATTTATAAGCAAACATTTCCCCTGCCTGATGCTAGCAAGTTTCTATACATAAACATACACCCAGACTTTATATATTTCTCTAAACACAGCTGTTGACAAAAGCGTACTCATAGACATACAGTTAAGAACTAATTAATGAGGCTTGGCTCAAATTATAATACTTAAGTGATAATAAGAGTTAATATTTATATAGCACATTTACATATCTTAACTAACTATAAATGGGAAAATGGGCAGCCTGGACCCAGAGGTAAGCCTTTCTTCATTAGACCAAGGGGGCACAGATTCTGCTGGTGTCTAAAAGAGGCCAGGGAATTGCAATCCCTTTCAATACAAGTGATAAGCCTTGGCTATAAATAATATTTACACAACTCTAATTAAATAAACAAAGGATACTGACTTATCCAAAAATGGCAGGCATAATTATCTAGGTGAAGAGAAGTATGGAGGGTAAGGGAGTTAAATTTTCGTCTTCCACACAAAAAGTCAATAGATACTTTTGAAAGCCAAGAAATGTCAGTTTTGTAGGACTACAGGGGTTGATACCCAAAAATAATAGCTCAGAAGTGAAAGAGGTGGCCACTGGAGCACAGGAAAAAGGCAGGGACTATTATTTTTCATTATAAGTTTTATACAATGGTTTGATTTCTTAAATGACATAAGTGCATGACTTTGATAAAAATTTTAAATTAGTTTAACTTGAATTACTAACACAAAGATATCAAAATTAAAAAGATGTCTAAATATCTTGGGCTAAAAATATAGTGGAGGTCCTCATTTATTAAACACAATGACCTTCTTGACGGGGTGCCCATGGATTGCTAAGCGAAATGGTAGTGTGCCAAGTCCAGGAAATCACTTGCCTGCCTGTCCAACACACCAAGTGACTACATGAATAACAGAACTGGGGAATATCAACAAAAGACCCGCTATCCCTGCAAACCAGGAGAGAGAGCCATTACCATCTATGTTGCAGTTTAGTATCTGAGGCCTAATGAGAATTTAAAGCAAGCGCTATAGGTATTCAAGAGAGGAGGAAACAGTCCATTCAGGTTTAGTGGGAAGGTAAGAAAAAGCACCATCAACAATGAGTCCTTGCTGGGTTCTAAGGGGTGCACAAGAGGTCAACAGGTAGAGATAGAAAAGAAAACAACCTGATAAAGGCCAGAAGTGAGAGAATAGATGGTGTGTTTGGAAATGGAATGTGGTCTCAACCACATCAAACAGCATACCCCATGCTAGTGTTGCCCCACTTCAGCTGGGAGAGGGCGCGCAGGGCCGGGAGTTAGTTTAGGGATTTCTGGCACAGTGCAAAACTACAGACATAATCAACTTCAATATGGGTGGTGGGGGGGGGCGCTCTTAAATTATCTAATTTATAGGAATATACCTTTCGTGTTCAAACCAGCCTGTTTTGCTTTGGACAGACTCTTAAATGCCAGGCACTGATATTTATCTCATAATTAGGGATTCTTGTTGTGCCCGCAGGTTTCCACACATTCTTAGCTTTGTGCCTGTGGATTCTGTCAATACTTTTTCTTTAAAAGCCCCCAAAGTGTTGAACACATAAGACACAGAGATTTGAGTTTCAGGTACCTCCAGTTCTCCCTTCAGCTTACAAAGTGGAGCCCCATTATAAACATACAAGTTCCTTTAAAAAATACTTTTTCTTTGGCATTCTTGTATGATATTCACTACTTTCAAAATTGCCATCATTATTTAAGCCAATGGAATTGAACCTAGTTTGATCTGCACAGTGCCAAGTACTGGTTTTGATTAAAATATACACATTTGACTTACGGTTTCTTTGTATCTGAGCTGGTTGTAACAGTTACTGGATTACAAACAAACAAACCTATTCCTGCATATCAAACTGAATATTTATGAAAGACAGTTTATTTTTTATCAGGGATCGCGCAAGCTTCCCAAAATAAAAGTAAGCACTTAACTTTTACTACGGCCTTTATCAACGTTTATAAGTCTCACTTATAAAAGAAACCAAGTGGTGTAAGTAAAACTTGGAAGGAAGAGAAAAAAGCAAGAAATCAATATATATTTACTTTTGTATTATTTTAATCACCTGAGTAAAAGAGGCAGATATTGAAGATTAAAAATTGCCCCTGGCCTTCAAAAGCTCCATGCAGCTAAGAGAAACAAGGGCAAACAATTCCCAAACACAGGTTCTACACCTCAGGCCACATCTCAGGCCCCAGGCTCCTAGGACATCTACATACAGAAAGTGACTAAGAAATATTACTTGGTTGATTAGATAAAGAAATGCATAAAATCTGTCATTCAAGGATATTTTGGCTAAGGTCGATGCTAAACATTTACTTTCTAAGATGACCCTATAAAACAAAATCAGATATAACTAGAGCAGATGTATGTGGATTTTAGCTCCATTTCTAAAGTTCCAGAAATGGAGCTAAAATTCAGGATAAATCAAATGAAAGAAGGAGAGAATTATTCCAGAGAGTCCAGGTCAGCCAGATGTAACAGCACAAACTTATGTTGTAAGAGACAAGGAAGGACCCACAAAAAAAGACATGGTCATGCTTGTATTTTACAGGGATCCCTCCTGTGGGTGACGGGAGGGCAGATGTTGCAGGTGAGGAATAGACCGGAGGCAGGGAATACAGGCAGAAAATGCCCTTGGTTTTGGAGGGAATCATTGACAAGGAATATTGAGATGTCAAAAAATATCATCAGGTTTTGGTAACTGACTGAACAGGAGGGGATGAGATGCTGAAGGGGAATTTAATGGATATAGCTTGGACAATTGGTAGACAAATAGTACCAAACAAGGGGAACTCATGGTCAAGGGGAAGTTTTGAGGGGTTTTGTTTTATTTTGTTTGATAATGATAATAAGCATGATTGACAAGGAGCATGCTAGTCCAATACAAAGGAAGATAAACAGGTAAAACAAGTAAAGGTGATGATATAGGCCAAAAACTGGATAACTTCAAAGTAAACAGAATATAGGAGACCTGGGCCCTTCCTCCTGAGAGAAGAATTATGATTTCATTGATTGAGTGCCATGTAAAAGTACAGAGTCCTGGCAACAACTTGTTAAATAAAAAAATAATCTATCCCTGGCCAGCGTGGCTCGGTTGGAGCATCGTCCCATAACCAAAAGGTTGCCGGTTTGATTCCCAGTTGGAGCACATTCCCAGGTTGCAGGTTTGATCCCTGGTGGGGGCTCATATAGGAGGCAACTGATCGATGTTTCTCTCTCACATCAGTGTTTCTCTCTCTACCTTCCTCTTTAAGAAGCAATGAAAAAATGTCCTCAGGTGAGGATAAAATAATAATACTAATCGTCATCACCATCCAGAAATTGGGATCAAACAGGGTGCTGATTTAAGAGGAAAGGGTTCCCTGAAGAAAGATTAGGAGACCCAACAGCATCAATTCAAGGGGAATATGTCAGAACCAAAGTTAGAATAGACCAGGCACCATCAGGCACCAAGTCCACCCTAAACAGCCTTAGGGTCCTTATGATCTTTCCTTTCTTTTGATATAGTTACCTTGCCTATTGCTGATCAAGACTCTCAGGTGAACACCTACTTGCACAGCCTACTCCCTCTTTCCCTGGTCCTGAAATGAGAAATGTTCTAGTCCGTTTTATTCTCAAATATTTTTTAGGTTTCCAACACGTTTCAAGGAATTAGTTGAAGCCATGTGAATTACAACTTAAAAAAACTTCCCAATAAATACAGAAGCTATTCTTACAACAGCTTCACAGGAAGAGGTCACAGCTAGGCATGGGAAAGATCCAGCCTCCTGCCTCCTGCCGGCTGGAGCTCTCACTTGGGGGTCACTGTCTCCTCCTCTCTGTACCTAGTTTCATCCCAGTTGCTGTTTGGTTAAGACCTCAATATTTTGTAACCCTAAGCACAAATCAGATTCAACTTATGCAAGCACATCGCAGAACTGGACATCTCTAGTACTTGACATTCAAATCATTGGCACAATGTCAACATTTCATACAGTACTTTAAATGTTTTGGTTTGAGAGCTAATGCACTATTTCCACTGGTCAACACAAGTAGCCCAGGCAGAAAGCAAAGTATAATTATTTCCCTCAACATCAGATGTTATACTCAGCTGCTGATCCAATCTTGCCTACAAGAGACCATAAGAGGCTTGAAAAATTGGTAAGTAAGAAAAGTCCATCCAATGCAAAGTATATTTAAAGAACATTTGTGATTTCAGTGTAAAATGGCTTTCTGTGCTTTTAATATACTAAATTTTGTTTAATGGATGGAATGACAAGTGACAGATTTATAAGTGAGATTAAACTTTTCCAAGTTCAAAGACTAAATTAACTTTCTTCTGTAAATGTTATTTTTAATTGCAAAAAGCAGGCTGTTCTTCCATGGGCTGGTATATTAGGCTTTAGAAAGTTCTTACTTTCAAAAAATTGTAAACTTTTTGCTTATAAAATATAAGACAGTGTTGTGTGCATGTGACCAATGAGTTAAAATGAGTTTTGGATATGATAAGGAGCACCGATACAGCTGGGATATGATGTAATCCTCAAAGCTGAGGGAGTCCAATAAAAAACTAAAATGCTAGAGTAAAAAAAGAAAGAAAGAAAGAGAAAGAGAGAAAGAAAGAAAAAGAAAGAAAGAAAAGAAAAGAAAGAGAAACACAGAAGGTTTGGTTTAAGCGCACAAAAGACCACAACCTCACAGAAAACTAAAACCAAAGGTGAAATACTTCATACAAAGAAGCATTTAAAATCTTCTTCTCTGAATCGCTAACTGCCTGGGCTCCTGGTGTGGATTTAATGGTGAGTCACAATTGATTTTCAAAGAAAAGAAACAGGAACTAAATAAGCCTCATAGTTGCTCTTTTAGCTTCCGTTAATGTCTTAGGTTTTAATTTCCATGCTCTTGATTAGCTTCTGATTTCTTCCTCTGAGATTTCAAAACATTTATTTAAATAGCAAATATTGATAGCTTTTTAGTTTTAATCTGTGGATGGCAAGGATAAAAAACATAATTTGTGGAACTTATTCTATTGTTTGTTTTCTAGAAACCGTATAGTAAATTCCATAAAATCTAGACTAGTGGGTAATCTTAAAATTTAATGTGCTTAGAATCCACTTGTTTATTTTCCATCCAAAATAAAAAATATTTTTCTAAAGAACCCCATTTCCCCCCAAAATTGTAAGAATGCTACAAGTGAAGGAGGACAGCGTTTTAGAAAATAATTTACCCATCAGATGCACCTCACCCTCTGCCGTGAAAATTTTTTATAACCACTACATTTAGTATTTTTGTAAAGCTCCAACTCTTCTTACCAAATGACTCCTTACATGGAGAAACTGCAACCTCTTAAGTCCTTTCTCTAACTCGTTTTTATACCTACTAACTTTCTTGATAGTTTTCCCCACTTAAAGAAAGCAGGAGAAAATCTCTCTCTCTAAACAGACATACAGACATACGGACATTTGAATAGGTATATATAGAGAGCACACACTTAACATAATTAAAATGAACAGGCTAGTATTTTCAGCATTCCTTCCCATTCTAACCAACTCTCCACGACAGTCCCACCAATTCTAAAAAATATATACTTCATTGCCTTTAGTGCTTCTTCAACACAAAACATTTCACTGGCTGCTAGAGATCAGCATGTGTCATCAGGATAGCCTGAAAAGAACATCAGAGTAAAACTTTGTTCTGGTAAACATAGCCAAGATCTAGGCTCGCTTTTTGCCATATGCCCTTTGCTACAATATATAATTTTTTTTAACCATTCATGTGTAATTTTACTAATAACTATTAAATGTATTAGCATTAACCATATAAAACTGCCATTTTGTAGATAAAAAAAGTCAAATATAAGCAATTTCATGAGTCAACTTAATAAAAAAAGTCAGTCTCAAAAGGCAGCCTCAGAAGTCAAGGGGTAAGGAGAACACCAATAATGATGACTTACATAATTGTTATGTAACAGCCGTATCCAGGCTTTCTAGTATTCCCCATAAGAACAGCCCTCTGCTTTTAAAGACTTTGCACGAAGACTGTTATCAGAAATGGGAGGTTCCAGCATCCAAATCACATTAAGAAAGACCTTCTATTATTGGCTTTATTTTACAGATTAGAAAACTAGGGTCCAGAAATCAGTGACTCGAACAAGATAACACAGCTAATAAAGGCCAAGGATAGCCTTCAGGGAAAAAGTCACCTGACTCCAAAGCTAGTGCCTTTTCACCTCCTCCATCCTGTCTCTGACCTGAGGAGATGAATGTGTCCAATAAAAACTGTGATTTATTCATAAACACAAGTTGCAGATACAAGAGTATACTAGATGACTCTACCCACTAACTAGCTTTTATTTTGGTTATAGAGTTTGAAGAACATTGTTAATTTGATTAAAAATAATAAAATAATTTTTAAGTCAACCTTGCATTAACTTTGCATGATAAGAATGTCACAAGTCAAAGATCATGGTTAATCCAATTTAATGCACCAAAAACTTAAAAAGATATCTATACATTTTAACCTACTGTACACACAGAAATTGTAAAACTCGTTAAGTCCTGAACAGACTCATCATTTGACACTTAAGTAAACCAAGTCCTTACCTTGAACAAAGGTGCACAAAGAGGTTCATTCATCAATTTAATAAATATCTATTGAACTTCTACCATATGTCAGGCATAAAAGTGGGGAGGGGGTGGTGATGGAGGAAATAAGTTTAAAAATAAATATTATTTTAAATAATGGATACAGCTATAAAGAAAACAAAAACGTAGTGAGGGGGTGGGAGGGGCTGGGAAGGAAAGGGCTTGGCTGTCAGATGCCGTGAACAGGGCAGGCCTCCCCGAGAAGGTGACGTTTTAACAGACTCATATGAGACAGCCACACTAAGATGCGAGAGACAGACAACCACAGACAGAGGCCAGGCTCTAAGTACCTCTACCCTCCTAAGTGTGTTTTAGATCTTTATAGATCTGGGTTTCAACATCACCATGGTGATGTTACAAAAGCACATTCACTTGGGTATTCCTGCTATTCCCATGCAGTGCTTGGCAAAACTCAAGTTGGTCATGCGTGCAGCTTCTTGTCAAGAGCCCTCACCAGTTTACAAAGGGCCAGAAGCCTTCTGTGATTTATTGGGACAGAGAAAGTACCTGCTCAGTACTTTGCCAGTGCTGGAGGACAGACAAGGAAAAGCTCAAGGGGACAGCTAGGTAGGTAAGCTTTTGGTCTTATTTCCATTTTTTTGTTCCACTGGGCCAAAATAGCTAAGTAAAACAATAATCTACATTTACAACAAATATGGGTTCATTTGCCAAAGACACAAACATCTGCTGCTTTGCCTTCTCCACATCCCCCACCCCTTACACACAAACATCTGTTGTTTTGCCTTCTCCACATCCCCCACCCCATACACACAAACACACTTGACTTTTTCCACTGCTTAATCATGTCAGTGACATTCAAGAGATAAAAGAAAGCTCCTTGGCACTTTTGCTGCTACAGGCTGGAGAGCTTCATATTATAGGTAAAAGAGTCACCCAGCTGAGGACAGGGCTCTCCACCTGGATGAGGAATGTGGAGTAGGAGCAATGACAGTCCAAGTTACGCCGACCTGCTATCTGTCAGGCCTCTCCGCCACCTACTAGAGGGGAAGCATGAAACCACAGGAAGAACGTACAAGTTAGACTCTGCGGCCAATGAGGGCTTGGAAGAACTGGGTTCCAGTCACAGGTGCTCCGATCATCACCTCAGAAACTGGCCCAAGCCACTAAGCACCTTCATCTGCTTTCTTCATGTATAAAATAAAGAAGTTTTAGGTCATCCCTTAGAAATTTATAAAACTGCTGGGTTAGATGAAAATACAAAGTTCCTCTCTATACATGTCTTTTCAACAAGAAGCAACATCTCTAGGAGAGAAGGCTTTAGAATGACACTGACCTGCATTCAAATCTCAGTTCTATAGTGTACTAATTGTGAAATCTTGGACGATTTGTTCAAGCTCTTTAGACTTCAGTTTCCTCAACTTTAAAATGGGATTACTTCTATCTTATCGGGACTACATGAGGATTTAAAAGTGCACAACAATAGTTCATTCATTTTCATTGCTAAATAAATAATCTTTTCTCCTGTCAATAATCATTTGAGCCATTTCCACATATTTGCTATTACATTGTTTCTCTGAGCATTTTTGTACATGTTACTTGGTATGCTTTTGTTAAGAATTTTCTAGGGCATATACCTAGAAATCAAAATACTCAGCTACAGGGTTAGTAAATATTCATCTTTTCTAAATATTGCCAATGCCTTTTACAAAGTGATAACCTTTAGAAACAGAATGCTGAACAGGGAATTTTTAAAAAGTCCTGGAAAACTACATGCAGCATGAGCAATTCTTACAATGGAGTATATGTGCATATTGATTAAAATCATTTGTTTTAGCCCTGGTGGAGTGGCTAGTTGGTTGGAGGATCGTCCTATGCACCAAATAGTCACAGGTTCAATTCCTAGTCAGGGCACATACTGAGGTAGTGGGTTCAGTCCCCAGTGGGGGCATATATGGGAGGCAACCAATTGATGTTTCTCTCTCACATGGATGTCTCTTCCTTCCTCTCTCTCTAAAATCAATTAAAAACATATTCTCAGGGGAGTACTTTTTAAAACCACTTGTTTTAAAAGGGAGAAAATGCAAAACCCAAATTCAGGACAGGGTTACCTCTGGAAGGTGATGAAGAAAAGATAAGGAGGCTAGCAGAAGCCTGAGAGACAGTTTATGCATTTGCTGTGTGTCAGACACTGACCTCAGGACCGTTCCCTCAAAACCAACACATAATACATACATATGTGTGTAAATATGTATGTATGCATAATACTGTACATCAGCAAAAAAGTACATGTCTATACAAGTATATGTACACACATATACTTCCTTTTACTGAACCATTTTGAATATAAGTTGCAGACCATAATGACCCTTCCTTCCTAAATACTTTCATATACATTGCTGAAGAATAAGAATAGTCTCTGCTTAACCACACTATTATCATACCTAGAAAGATTAAGATTAATTCATGACTACTATCGAGTATGGAGTCTGAATTCAAATTTAGACAACTACCCCAAAGCCATTTCTGTAGTTTTATCCTCTATTTCCCCCAATCACCAATCCCAGCTCATATTATTTCATTACTTCTCTTTGGCCTCTTTTGATCTAGAACTGCTCCCTCCCACCCCATCACGTTTATTTGCTTTTCACGAACTTGATGTTTTAAAGTCTGGGCTGTTTGTCCTATAGAATAGTTCATAATCTGAATCTATCCAATTGCTGAACCATAATTAGCTTTTTGAGAGGGCACATTGTGTACATCTAATTGAATCATATCAGGAGGCACAAAATGCCAAGTTATCTCATTTCTGATAAGTTTGATCATTAGATATCCCTGCCAAAATGGTATAATTTTTTCTTTATTATTATAAATGATCTGGGAGTGATCCTTTTCTACTGGTATATTCTGTTCTCCCACAATTTTTCACCAAATGGCTTTTTCGCGGGAGAATGTTGCCTTAACCAGTTACTGCACTGAGACTGTAAAACATGACTGTCTGATGCTCGCATCCCTTCTGCATTTTCTAGCTGGCTTTCCTCAGTAAAGAGGAACTTCCCCCATTTCACCCTCCCCCTTTTAAATCCGTGTTTTTAATATCACTATCAACATCCTGAATTTGGTTTGTTTTTCAAAGCATTTTCTTCTATCCCTGTCATTCTTGTGGATATCCAAATTGTCAAATTTAGAAATGCCTACAAGTCCTTTTTTTTTTTACATTTCCCCATTGGTCTTCAGTACTCCCCCCAACCCCACCCCAGCTAACAAGGTACCTCAACTCACCTTGCACTTGCCCTGTGCCTGATTTCAAATCAGTTCCCTCTCCAAGGATCCCTGGTTCCTTTTCGTGGAGAGTGGTTCTTACAAACAAGATGAGCACATTGATACTGGAAATCACTACTTCTCCATCAACAGAGGGTTTTTACTTTTGTTATTTAAGGATGGAAAGGGCTTGAGCAACTTTATAGATACTGAATTGTCACAACTTGTAGACCTACAGATTTTTACTGTTTTATTAAGGACTTGTGCAGGTTTACACTTGGAAGGAAAACAGCCTCTGGAAAGAGAGATACTGCAAATACAAAAAAGAAAAGCAATGATGTAAGAAAAAGATTAGAAAGAAGTTGGTGTAGGCTACATTTAAAAAGAAGAGGAAGAAGAAGGAGAAGAAGGAGGAGACAAAAGAAGGGGGAAGAAAGCATGGAGCGAAACAAAACCAGCCCTGGTCCAAGCAAGTGGTAAGCACGGCTCCGCGACGCCTGGCGTAGATGTAAAGACGTGCTGGTCCTTCTCAGGTTTTACAGACAGACGTCAGGCATGAAGCAATAATGAAATGGCGTCTCTAGCTCCCACAGGCCACAGCAAGAACTAAGTGGACTTTCTAATAACACACCTGACTAACTCATATTGAAATCCATTGGAAAAGTGAAATACAGTCAACTCTTGAACACCATGGGGGTTAGGGGTGCCAACCCCCACAGAGTTAACATCTGTAAACAACCTGGGACTCCCCAATAACTACAGTTGGCCTTTTGCATCGGGGATTCAACCAATTACAGATCAGAAACAGTGTTTTACATCCATGGTTGGATATCCATGGTCGGGAATGTGAAAATACTGTTTTCCACCCACAGCTGACTGAACCCATGGATACAAAGGGCCGACTGTATTAAGCGAAAAAAAGTCTGCATACGGCCCGTGTCAAATGCAATGGTCTAACAAGGACATGGACATTTAGCAATGCGTCCCGATCTGTGGGCTCAGGATTCTTAGGAAGTAGAAGTCTTTCATTTTATATGCACTCTGAGCACCATTTTTAAGCTGCACAAAAATAATTATTCGCATTTAGATCCTATTCATTTTAAAGGAACACACTTGCTTTGTTGTCACATGCTGTGTCTAATAAGATACAAATTTATTTTTAAGTTATTGTCATAGCACTGTATCAAAACCAAAGGTTACTGAGTCTTTCAACAGGTAGGAAGCACAAAAAACTTTAGGTTTTCAAGTGTATGAGAATCATTTCTCTGCCTGAATATGTATATTCTTCCTTTGGCTATGTAAGCCTGAATCTAAAACAAATATACAGGTGGTTGATATTTAGCTAAGTAGTTAAAGCTTTTGGCTTCTCAAAAATGAAAATCTTCGCTATTTCCATAAAAAGGGACATGCATTAATGCTCTAAGCCTCAAGATCTGGAGATCTGAGTACTGCATGCTTAATTGAGAAATGCAAACACCATCTTAGTGTGGAAAAAGAGGTCAGAGATTCATTTCCTTGCCTGGCCCCAGGGAATAGAACATGTACTTCAAAACAATGCTGCAGAAGAACAGGCTGGAAAAACAGACATCCAAATGGCTCAATCTAATTCCAGACAGAGAAAGAAATCAGTTCCCCAAACTCTGAAGATGGGAGTTTCATAGCTTTACACGCCTCTCACCAAAAGTGCAGGCTTGCATGGAATTGATGAATAAGAGCATAAAAATACTGTGGACTTCACACGCACTCCCTATGGTCGAGTGGCACTTCTGTGACCGGAATCGGGGGGCCATCAGAAGTACGGACTACCCTCCTGCAGCCCTGAAATGACACAGCAGAAGAACATCAGCCTAAAATAAATGCGGGCAAGTAGGGAAACTGTGTGAGGCCTGACCCAGGGGAAGTGCTGGCAGATGGAGATTCCCAGAGACGCCTGATGATTCTATTGCCATTTGAGTCACTCACTGACTCCCCAGTGTTCCTCTGAGTCACACGCTGCCAGGCACCTGGTATTTGATTCTCACAGAAACAAGAACCTTTATGACATAGCAACCACTACCCCCTCATTTTAGAGATCTAAAAACTGAAACACAGAGGCACCTAGTAACCATCCCATATCACAGATAGTAAGAAACTGAGCCCAAGTCTAACCAAAGTCCACTGCAGCCAACGCACATCCTTTTACATTATGCTGCACTGTCTGCCCATTACTCCAGCAGAGCAGTAAGAAAGCTTACTTCACATTCTAAAGCACATGAATTATTTACTGCTGCTGAGTTACACAATATGAAGTTAAGGCTTAGCACCAATAAAACAGCTGGCTGAATTATCTTCCTATATCAATATGATATCAAAGACACCTGACATTAAGCGTTTAGTCCATTGGTTCTAAACTTGGGAGCATTTAGAATTGTCTGGGGCCTTTGGCTGTCACAGATCATGCAGTGCTGCCACCACCTAGTGGACAGAGTGAAAAATGCACAAGATGGTTCACCCACAAAGAACTGTAACAAAAAAAAGATGTCAACAATGTGAAGGTTGAAAAACTCTGGGATATACCAAAAATTGTAGACAAAAAAATCCCCACAGAACCATCCTGAAAATCCAGATGCGGCTCCTGGTATAGAAGCTAATAATGGGTGGCGATTTTCATGGCCCCAAAAGTTTGGTGCCACATCTCACCCTCCTTCCGCAGCACCCATTATGCACCTGTACAACCACAAGAAGTAAAGACAGATCCAAGTTCTTGAAGGTGCCCATCTTACACTTTGCTACAAGTTCTGCTAAAAGCGTTTTAAGGGAAGTAGTTGGAATTAAAACTTAAGACTTGGTTTTTGGCATTATCAGCTTGTTACCCATACTAACCGACTGCCATTATCACACATAATCAAAGGTTGGCCCTGCTTGTAGCAAAAACTTAGATTTTTGATCTTCGTGGTTTTAGAGTCTGAATAGGAGGGCCCAGGAAGGACGCCGGGCAGTCAAGACAGCTCAGTTTATGCTTTGCTGAAAGAGGAAGCTAGTAGGTGTCTGCAATTCAGCTTAAGAAAAGCATGCAGATGTTTCTAATGTAAGAACGTTTTAGCACAGTTTCTCAATTAAAATATGTGAACCAGAGCATTCATCCAATTTTAAGTTAAATTCAAGCATGTGTGTCACTGACCTAGACCCTAACTGCAGGTGAAGTCAATGGGCCATAATGGCCAGTAGTTAGGAGGATCAAGCCAGGCCTAATCAAGAATTCAGATCTTGATTTTTACTACAAGGAAAAACAGATTGAGAGTGAGAAGCAGCAACAAGCAGAGGCCTGCACCCTTTATGGATTAATGTCTCTTGTTTTCATCACCATTATGAACACTCCTGCGCCTCTGCTTGGACATCAGTGCAGGAAACAGAAAGTTGAGTTGAAATCTATAGTCAGAAACATAGTCATGCATTCAGAAAATATCAAATAAAATGGAGGTTCTCTATGGTGTGGCACCTGGAGGCTTACTGGAGAAAGCAAAGGAATCCACACCTTGCAGACACGTAAAACACTGATCAAAAACAGGACATACATACTCTCAAATTCACACAAACCAGTGTGTCTTCCCTCAAAAAAAATACTGACGCCTACAGATGAGACCTCAGAAGAATGCTGAAAGGCCTGTGTCCATGCTCATGCTCACAAACAAGCACAAAACATGTTGCCCCCACATACCCCCAACTGGCTGAGAGTGAACAGATGTAAGTCTGAATGTCTGATCATGTGTTAGCTGCCCAATCTGTTTTTGGTGAGTTACTTAACATTCTATGCATCACTTTCCTCACTTGCAAAACGGTGGCAATAGTAACTCACTGGCAAGGCTCTACGTTACCCAAGAACTCATCAGCTCACACGCCATGGCTGTGCTGGCACCTCATGTGTTCTGGCACATGTACCTAGTAGCTCTCTCTGCCCAAAGCTCTCTCCTTCCCACCACCCCCCCTTTGCCTGACTAAAGTCAATCCATTTGTCAACATTCACAGTCACATGATATCACCATTCCTGAAACTGGTGGGTGCTAGGTTCTCCTCCTTCAATGACAGCCCCTGTTGCACCCAGATGTACCACTTTGGTCCTGGTCATGTGATCCGGTTGGTTGGAGCATCATTCGTGCACCAAAAAGTTACAGGTTCGATTCCCGATCAGGGCACATGCCTAGGTGGTGGGTTCTATTTCTGATAGAGGCACATATGAGTGACAACTGATCAATGTTTCAATGTTCTTTTCTTCTCTCTCTCTCTCTCTCTCTCTCTCTACTTCCATCCCACCCCCCACAACTTCAACTAAAAATCATTGGAAACATGTCCTCCAATGAGGATTATTTAAAAAGTGCTACTTTGTTCAGCCTCACCCTTGACTGTGGCCTTCCTGAAAGTTCTCTGTGGCCAATGTATTTCCACAGTGCCTGGGAAACATGTTCTGAGAGATTCAGTGAGCAAATGAACAAAAGGTCCTGGCAAAGGAAGAAAGATTGGGAACACACAGAAGCCAAAGGCTACAATGCACCTTAAGGACAGCGGAAATCAATCCCATCAAGGGCTGCAGAGAAATCAGGAGCAAAAACAACTGAGAAAAGACCAATAAATTAGAAATGATGTCCCTGGCACCCTGTAAGAAGTGTGGTGAGGTCAAATATTAACTCTTCAGGGCAGTGAAGGAAGAGAAGAGGGACTTAATCCCTCATGTGAAGGAGAAAGCAAGATTCCCACTGGCTGAGCCTAGGGAGAGCCCCGTCCAGAAAGAGGAATCAGACAGCCCCTGCGGGAATTTAATAAGGAGCCCAGTAGAAAATGGCTTTATGAGAAGTAAGGAGGATGGTCAGCTGCAGAGAAAAAAAATAGTAATTTCTATGAAATACACTGGAGTGCTTATAACGACTTCCTCTTAGCACAGGTCTTTGACCTAGAAGCAAAGATAATGCTCACCAACCCATAAGGAGTTACAACATCAGGGGGAGAGGCAGGACCAAGAGACAAATACCAGAAATTCTAAAATATCCGAACAACATTGGAATAAGAAAAGCCAGGAGCATGATGACATACTTAGAATTAATACGACTGAATAGTATAGAATATTTTTAAAGATAAAATATATATTAACATAAAATATTACAGAACATGACAAGACTAAAGAAGTAGTCTATATATAAATCTCCTTTCTATTCCACCCATTCTAACTACTCTGGAAACTATCTAGGATATCACATATTGGCACCAAAAAGGGAAGGAAAAAGGTATACATTAGGACAAGGGAGATAAAACCAGCAATAATAAGAAAATGGCTTCAGTTAATTTAGAAATGTACACAATGATTACACACATCTATACTATTTCCTAGTGTTATAAAAATCATCTAGAGAACAAATACTTATCTCATATGAAAAGATCTGGGGCACCTTGATCTACAAGGAGGTAGGAGGAAGTATGAGACGCTCACGTTTTAAGAACTGAGCAAAGAACGAGAAGAAAAATGCTTGTCATAGGTAGGAGCTGACAAAGGAGTGATCTGAAAGCAATCCAATCTCCATTTACATTTATTTCTAATTATAAAATATTTCAAATATACAAAAATAAAAGTACAGAAACTAATGTTTGTAAAAACCAATGCACTCAATCACCCAGTGTTACTGATAGTACTATTTACCCATAATGATTTCAGTTTAACATAGGAAATAGCACAACTACAGCAGAAGCCCAAACACCCTATATGACCCCTTGCTCCTCCTTCCTCCCCAGGAGTAAGCACTGCCATGACGTTAGAATACATCATCCTGACCTGGACATGTTCAGTACCACCCTGGACCACAAGTAATGTTGCTCCACAGAGAACTTAACCCCTTTGTTTTTGTTTCTGAAGAGAACTTCATGGCCTTTTAGGAATATTATAGGTAAATATAAAATTTCTTTATCATGTGTTCTCAAGTAGATTTCTATAAAACACATATTTACATTTCCAGGAGACCACAAGAATGAAATTATAATGATGAAATCTGTAATGAATAAACTCTAAGAAAGATCCTAAATTCCAAGGCTCCTATAATGTAACTTTTTCCTACCTGGAGTCCCAACTACAGCAAAGAAAAACAAGTTTTTTTACCCTCCTCACCAAATACTTATTCAATTTCTACTGTGTAAAGGGTGTGAAAAACAAAAACAAAAAAAACTTGCTACTCAAAAACCGGTTGTTGGGCTAACACCATCAGTGTCACAGCCAACTACAGATGGATGGAATCCGAGACTTTATTTTAGGAAGATCTCTGGGTAATGTGTATGCACACTGTAGTTTGAGAAGAGCTGGTTTAAAGCCAAAGAAAGGTGATGACCTGGATGAAGGCCGAACCAAATCCAACCTCCCTTCTGCAAAACTTATCCTCTTTCTTTCAGACAATATGGCTTTCAGGTGTCTTCTCTGCATGCACCAGTCTCACTGGACCAGGGGTTAGCACCCAGAGGTGATGTGGTCTCCCACAGGACTTTGGGCCATGTTTGGATACACTGTGTCACATCTTCTATGTAGTACTTAAAAGCCAGGGATGCTGCTAAACATTCTACAATGCAGAGGACAAGGACACTCTTCTACAACAAATAATTATCTGAACCAAGATGGCAATAGTGTATAATGGTTAAAAAAAATACCAAAAGCATCCCACCTATGGTTTCTTGGCTAAAATGATCAATTGTTAACTTCAGTAATTCAATGAACTGATTTGAGCATCTGCTTCCATAGGGGGAAAAAATAAACCAATAACTAAAAACACTTCATGCCCAACACTCTCAGAGTTTGTAACTTTTCCACAAGAGTTCACACCAAATCAATCATTAATATTAACAACCAAGACCAGTGTACCCTCAATCAATAAATGCACATGTTACAATATTTCACAATTTTACAAGCTAAATTTTAAAAGTAATTATACTGCTACCATACACACTTCTCCAATAAAAACATTCTGGTGTTCATTTAACTTAATTAATTCCTCATTTTCTTCTACAACACAGGATCATTAGTAAAGAAACACTTTGTTCATTTCAAGATGACAGGTATTCACTGGGCTAAATTACTTCTTTGAAAAGAAACCTCATACCACAAAAAAAAAAAGTGATTAAAAAAAAAACACTAGTAGTATCACAAGCTTACATAATTTCATCAAAATGTTACGGAGGAATCATTTCCCTTTTTCAGAGAAAACAGAATGAGGGCACACAATTAGAATGGTGGTAGGTGGTCCATGTAGAAGAGAAAAATGGGTCACTGTAATTACTCAGAAGATGAGTAATGAACTCAGCATGCTTTTATTAAGATGAATGTATTTCTGGGGTGAGCATTCCTTTGAATGGCTCTGTATCAACTAAATTCTGCTCAAAAAGAGAGCCCCACGGTTGTATGCAATGTTCTACAGCGTGAAAGCACTTAATGCAGCATATCCTGAGACCTCACATTGCACTAAAAGACAAGTGTACACACCATCTACACTAGAATGAATCTTTGGCATTGATATTCTAGCTGTGCAAAAAAGCTCAAAGAAAGCAATTCATATGATACTATTACACAGCTGTTTTACAGGCTCATAAATCCAATTCCACACTGTTAATTAAGTTACCAAAGACCCAAAGCCATGTTATACAGAGACTAAAACATTTCATGCCTTTTCACTTCATTTTCCTTTACCTGTACTTGTGGAACAAGAAGAGTTCTGTGTAAGAAAAGCTGAGGACTTATACTCTCAAGTACCTTTAAACAGTTCTGTCTCATATAGAGATCTTTAGGGAGCAATGTTTGCATTCCTGAAGGCTCAAGGCTAATGTAATGACCACTTTCACTACAGAAATTCAGATATAATCTCTGAATAACTATCTTGGGCAGGGCTGGCTACACCTCCACAAACTGGCCTGCCACCTTTTTCGGTTAATCATCATCCAGAAGACGTTTTCCTTTTTCTCCTCTCCCCCCTCCTTTGCCTGTCTTTTATCTTTGATGGGCTGGAGCAAGCAATTTAGAAATAGTAAATCAAATGAGAGGTTGTGGGAGGGAAGGGAGGGTTGTTGGGCCACACCAAGACATTCTTTGTTTTCTTTTTGATTCATTTGGTTCTTATTCATTTTTATATTATTGTATAAAATCAGCGTTTCCTCCATTTGCAAAATGATTTGAAGTTTTCAGTAGGTCCCTTCATCAGGGCATTAAATCATCGCCATACTAAAGAAAAGGAGGGGAGAATGGGCAAATGTTTCAAGGTCTGAGTGATATATGTCTCATAATCTTGTCCTGTTTTTCATCCAACACATATTCCTGATTTTCGGTCTCCACTTATAAAATTGGCCTCACTTGCTGTAGATGCCTTAAGATAGCTCTTTTTTCACATATCTCTCAACCTGTCACTGTAGAAAAAGGTGCCATGCTCTGACACTAAGATCAAGCACAGTAAAATGTGTACCTACAGGACACAATGCACTACCATCAATACCACCACTAAAGGCAAAAATACCTAAGAGCTGCTAAATTACTACCAATTGTTTGATTTACCTTTACCTTATTATCATGTAGGGCAGTGGTTCTCAACCTTCCTAATGCCGCGACCCTTTAATACAGTTCCTCATGTTGTGGTGACCCCCAACCATAAAATTATTTTCGTTGCTACTTCATAACTGTAATTTTGCTACTGTTATGAATCATAATGTAAATATCTGATATGCAGGATGTATTTTCATTGTTACAAACTGAACATAATTAAAGCATAGTGATTAATCACAAAAACAATATGTAATTATATGTTTTCCGATGGTCTTAGGTGACCCCTGTGAAAGGGTCGCTCGACCCCCAAAGGGGTCGCGACCCACAGGTTGAGAACCACTGATGTAGGGTATCCCTTTAATTTGCCTCTGCTGTATCCAACCAGACAGCAGCACAGGCAACAGGGACACCCTTGCCCCTTCCCCCAACTAGCAGATCCCAAACCTTAACATCCTAAAAGGCAGACTATTGTCTGCAATTGCTTAAAAACAGGCCAACCGAATCAAGCAAGCCTTGAGTATTCACTTCATTTCAGAAGGCACACCTGCTCTAAAAGTTTACCTGGGTCAGCCAGCCCCTTCAGTCGACCTCATAGGGAGAAGAGGGGCAGGCAGTGATGAGAACCTCAATGGCATATATGCTCAGATTCTCAACCCTTCAAGGAACCTGAAGACATAGTTCTGAACCCATGGCATGAGGCTACATGCACACATATTACAGCTCAAGAGTATATGTCACAAGATTGAAAAATATGTCTATATACAGATGTCTCCAAGGAAAGGAACTGTGGCTCTCAATAAATCTCTTTGGGAAATGCTTCACTATTTCTATATATGCAGTGGCTTCTATAATGTTTCTATAAGGAGTAAAATTTGGCTCTCAAACATTTCTGAAAATTCTTCACTATTTCACTATATAATTATCTTAATTACCCTCCATAGTACTTTGAAATGTATTGACATCTACATTTTTTAAATGTAATATTTTAACCCTTAGTCAATTACTTTCGTTTTTTGTATGAAGTCTGTAAAATTCAGTGTGCATTTTATACTTACATCACATCTCCATCTGCACTGGCCACAGTTCAAGTGCTCTCCAGCCACAAGTGGCTCGTGGCTACCATACTGAATGGTGCAGATACAGAATGTCCTTTTATCAGTGTTTGTGTTTGTTTTCTAATTTATAAATAATGCACGTCAGTTTTTCAATTGGGAAAAAAAACACAGAAAAGCTCAATTTTGAAAAGTACCCCCAATCCCATATTAAAAATACCAGTTACACTTGTATGTGCTATGTCCAGAATATATGTAGGGTAGGCTTTCTAAAGAGTAAGATTGTAGTTAACAGCTCTTAAACCTGATGTACTGTAGTAAACAAAGTTCTGAATAAAATGTGACAGATTCCTTGTTTTCACAGTTTTATTACCTTCTGAGACTATAGTTAAATGAGTATATCCCTAGAACTCTGGAGTTTTACAGGAAACCACTGTCATTTTAGGGAAATGCTGCTCCCCACATTAACCACAGTTCTCATGCTGTCCTGCCTTACCATTCTTCATTCCTATCATCTACTACTCTGTGTTTCCCTTTACCAAAGGTGGGGGGAGTGTGGGAGGGGTGCCTAATATATAACAAAAACTTTATTTCAAGAACGTGGTGGTTTAGACTATATTCGCTATCTTTTGCTTTATTATTCGGCAATTAACATGGAGGTCTTAAGTGCCCTCTGAGACTATTTCCCATTGTTTTCTAGGCGTCCTGTTTGGGAGTGACAAAATGATGAATTCCACCACCATTCAGCCCCCAGAGTCCTGCTCCCAAAACACCCTCATAACGCAGCAAGTCATTCCCGTGCTATACATCATGGTCTTCATCGCGGGGATCCTGTTCAACAGCGTATCGGCATGGATCTTCTTTTACGTGCCCAGCTCTAAGAGTTTCATCGTCTATCTCAAGAGCATTGTTGTCGCTGACTTCCTGATGAGCCTGACGTTTCCTTTCAAGATCATCAGTGACTCAGGCCTGGGCCCCTGGCAGCTGGGCGTGTTCGTGTGCAGGGTCTCCGCAGTACTCTTCTACGTCAACATGTACGTCAGCATCGTGTTCTTTGGGCTCATCAGCTTCGACAGATACTATAAAATCGTCAAGCCTCTTCTGACATCTTTCATCCAGTCAGTGACTTACAGCAAACTCCTGTCAGTGATGGTGTGGCTGCTGATGCTCGTTCTCGCTGTCCCCAACATTATCCTCACCAACCAGAGTGTTAAGGAGGTCACACATATAAAATGCATGGAACTTAAGAGCAAACTGGGACTAAAGTGGCACAAAGCATCAAACTACATCTTTGTGGGCATCTTCTGGATTGTGTTTCTTTTGTTAATCATTTTCTACACTGCTATCACAAGGAAAATCTTCAAGTCCCACCTTAGGTCCAGAAAGAATTCCATTTCAGTCAAGAAGAAATCTAGCCGTAATATATTCAGCATCATGTTAGTGTTTGTTGTCTGTTTTGCACCTTACCACATTGTCAGAATCTTCTATACGCAGAGCCAGACGGAAGCTCACTACAGCTGCCAGTCCAAAGAAATCCTGCGCCATGTGAAGGAATTCACTCTGCTGCTATCGGCTGCCAACGTGTGCTTGGACCCCATTATTTATTTCTTTCTATGCCAGCCATTTAGAGAAATCTTGTGTAAGAAATTGCACATCCCACTAACAGCTCAAGATGACTCAGAAACTTCCAAAACCAGGAGGGCACACAGAGCGCCTGAGAGCACAGAAACACTGTGATTCCAACACCTCTATGGCACGGCCACGGCCCTGGATGCAAGTATGATCCTCAGTTACCAATAAGAGGGGTAAATCGGAAAATGGCCCTGACATTAAGCATCACCTCTGAGCATTACTATCCAATTTAGTATGATAATAAATTAAAATGTATGTTTCCATGCTTTTGTGTAACACCAAAGAAAAAAATCACACATACATTTTTCAATCATATAAAAATAGAAAATTTAAATTTATAATCACTGATCTGGTCAGTTAATGTAGAACTTTAAATAGCAAATAAGAAAACAGAAAGCAATCAAGACAATTCACAAGGGTGTGTCTTCCATCTCTAAATACAAAAATCAAATTAGTTAATTATAGAAATTTTTTCAACAAAATCATTAAAAGAACAACTTAAAAGTAGGCACAGTTTGATAAAGGACTAGATGCCTATTTAGTGAAAGAGTCAAGTTTTCTCTGATTTGAAGAAGGAGAAAAAGCAGACACCCAGAAAATCACTTAAGAAAGCCGTTACTAAATTATCTCATGGCATTTCAAAGGAAAGCAGATATAAATTATGTAGTTTGCCAAAAAAAAAAAAAAAAATGTATTTTTTTTTTTATAGCATTTTGAGAATGACATAAAATACATTTGAAGTCCATTCTCTACAGAGTCTTGTTAAGCCACTTAATAAGCCTGGATTTCTGGTGTTAGACTATTTTTTAAAGTGTACTCTAGTGAGGGAAGCAGGATTCTGGCATGTGTCACCAGCATCTTCCTCTGTTCAGTCGCATGACAAAAGAAAAAAAATAAAGATGACTGGGAAAAAAACAGACAGACACACACACACACTGTCAGGCTGGAAACACAGATTCTTCTCAAGTGGTTACAGAAGCAGTTGTTTTTTTCAGAAAGCAACTGGACTTGATTTTAAAAACCTTAAGTTTATAAGAGAAATGATACATAAAATAAAAATTTACATATGTTTTATGAAAAACAAATGAATTGATATGTGCAGATATGAAATGTTTGTTTATCGGCTTATGAGTTACCAAAACAATTCTTTCTCTGCTATTAACTGACTAAAAGACATTCAGCCCATCTTTCAAATGCTCTTTTCAAACATTTTTATAAGTCATGCTTATATATATGTCATTCTTTACTGTATATGTATTAATAAAGAAAATATTTTTAATAGTCTCAATTTTTTAAATAATCAAGATATGAAAAAAACATTACCAGATTTCCTCATAGTCAAGACATGGAGTGGTTGGTTTCTTTAATACACTCAATTATACATGCTAATAAGGACATTCAAATTCTATTTACTACTGTCTTTTCAAAATAAGTATTCCATATGCTCTAGGACCTCATCAGATTTTAGGCAAAACTCAGAAAACACACCTTAAATTGACAAAGAGAATGGAAAGTTTTTATATAATGTGTAAACTTTTTACCCTTGTAAATTCCTGATCCCAACTCTGGGTCCAATCACAAAATCAACAACCTACTGATAACATGCTAGGTAAAACTAAGCTGGCCGTATTTGTTTGGCTAAAAATACTTCCAAAAGAAGTATGTTCATTCTTCATCATTTCCAGTGGCCAGGACAAACTGCTAAATGCTGGTGTTTTAAATGCCCCTACTGGGCCACAGGAGAAAATGAAAGTAAAAAAGAGACGATGAGTAGCACCAAGTAATGCCTTTGTACCGCTGTGCTAATATAGATCAGTCATGTGACAGGCAAGATTTCTCAAGAAACAGCATGCAATGCAGATGAGGATACTGTGAAGCAGGAAGTGAGTAACAGTTACTCCATTTTAGAAATTTTAGGTCCAGGGCTACCACAAAAAAGAAAGTGCTACAGTACTGCAGCAATGGAGTAACTCAGAGACTACTCCAAGGTCTTAGTACTAGTGCAGGTAGGCAACAGAACTATAATACTTCCCAGGTGCTTCTCTAGATAAAGTTATAACGCAGGTCCTCAGGTGCTCAGGCTGCCCTGTATGACTTACAAACTCAGGTGCCCGAGGTGGCAAGGAAGGCAATGTAAATTCAGTTGTAAGAAAATGGATAATAGGGAACATTAAAGATGACAGTGAACCAAGAGTACAAGTCTCACCAAAAGGCCAACAGACCCTTTAGCTTCAGCCAATTGTTTCTCTGTGTTGTCAAGGGATGTAAGATCACAAAACTTTACATTGCTGGGGCAGCAATGACAAGAAAACATATTTGTGGATAGAACATGATATACCAACAGCTGCTTGCAATATCTGAAATGCAGACGTCTAACAGAAAGGTATTCAGAAGTGGCTCTTGACTAAGACTAAAAATGCCACTTTAATAGGAATTCTTGTTTTCTTTACCTAAACTGAGGTTCCGTGTTGATGCATAATTGATTTAATCACCTATTCAAAAATACTCTAAAATGTTTTTATTTAAAAAAAAAAAAAGCATTTGAGACAGCAATCAAGAAATCACAGTCATATAAAAAGACTACACATGAAACCCACCCACAGAGATGTCTGAACCCTGCAATTATCTTTTACAAAATGCTGTTAACAGTAGTGCTTGTTTGTTGGTTATCTCCTCAGGTTTTTTGTTTTATTATATTTTATTGATTATGCTACTACAGTTGTCCTGATCCCCCCACCATTGTTGATGTCCATGCGTATGTGTATAAGTTATTTGGCTACTCCATTTCCTATACTGTACTTTACATCACCATGGCTATTCTGTAACTACCTATTTGTACTTCCTAATCCCCTCATCTCTTCATCCATTCCCCCACAGCTCCCTCCCATCTGACCACCATCAAAATGCTCTCTGTATCCATGATTCTGTCTCTCTGTTCTTCTTGTTTGCTTAGTTTGTTTTTCTTAGCTTCAATTGTTGGTAGATATGTATTTATTGCCATTTTACTATTTGTAGTTTTGATCTTCTTTTTCTTAAGTCCCTTTAACATTTCATTTAATAATGGTTTGGTGATGATAGATTTTTTCTTGTCTGGGAAGCTCTGTTCTCAGGGTCTATACTTTTTTCTCAACAATCAAAGCAACATTTTTTTCCTTTGGGGAAAGTCGCCTTTCCTTGTTCTTGGCCATGTACTGTTCCAGAGCCCATCCATCCCTGAGATATCAGGGTCAGGCCATAACTATCATCAGCACGTCTGATTCCACTGGCCACAAGTTGAGATGGAACATGACCCAATATGACCCAATGAGAGTAAGTCTCAAGTTTCTGATGGAATTCTCTAGAGGGCTTACTGTCAACATGTAAAGTCCAGACGTGCTTCCTTCATTTTGCTACCCCAAAAGGAAAGCCTACAGCTTTCTATGAGCTGAAACTAACACCATGCAAGGTGGCTAGAGAAGAGAGGTACAAACCCACACCTGGTTCTATCAACTGAGGCCCCCGTTAGCCCTCAATTAAAGCCATACCCACAACTCTGGGCATTCAGGGCTATCAGCCAATAAATCTGTTTTATTGTATGAATGCTATTTTAACTGTATTTCTTTGTGACGTACAAATGACAAAGTCTTAATACATTGGCTTCAGCTAAAAAGGTAATCCAGAAACTCTAGAAAACACCCTTACACTAAGCTGTGCTCCTATCTGGTATAATAAAGTATGTGCCATTGGTTCTGCAGTGTGTCCGTCACCCACCTATATTCTTTAACTCTGGAGAAAAAGGAAAAGTAAGTATCTTTATTTAAACAGAAAATATGTGTAACAAAGAAAATAGCATAAAAATTAAAAATAAAACAGATCATCCCCCCCCCAAATGACACGGAATGTCTTTTGGGTAAACAGCACTGTGAGGCTCTGTGTGCTTCAAAAGTAAAAGCCACTATTTCCTTTTGGTCACCTATTTATTCTCTGTAAGTAACCGATGGCAGGCAAACTTCCATTTCGGTACAGAATACTTCCCCTGTCAAAGAAACCACTTTAAGTAAATACAGTTTTCCTTTCTCATATGCCACTTCAAAAAATGTTTGAACCATTTCAAAGCACTGTTGGTACAAAATGACTAAACGTTATATTACTTTATCTGTAGTAAATAAATTTCTAAACCTTATTATAAACTAGCTACAGGGGGAAAAATTATTCCACAAAATAAGGTTTCAGGATTGATAGGGAATAGAAGTTACTCGACTCCTGTCTCTCCCACCTCCAGTAGAAGCTGGGGTAAAAGTATGGAAGCGTTATAAAAATAGGCCCATCTCAACAACAAAAGAATATTGTATATGAAAAGTATTTTCACTAATAAAGTTTAAGGGCCTCACTGTATAATTCTATGACTTCTCTCATGGTCCAAGTTAAGATCCCCTCCCAACCAACTTCACCCCGCTCTCTAAACATTGTCTTCAGTGCTTTCTTTCGGACCTGCAAGGCAGGACTCCAGGTCACGGTCACCTTGTAGTTCCACCCACAAGGCATCAGCATGTCTGGGGCTTTGCTTCTCCCTCCCAAATCCCAGTCTTTGGTGAACTGCTAAGCCTCCCTCAAAGTGCGTGACGAAGTCCTAAGGGCTTAGTTTCCTATCATTCCATCTCTGGACATAAAAGGAGACCGAAAAATAGTTCTTATCATCTCCATACAAAACTTCATATTACTTAAAATAGTTCCTTGATACTCCCTTTTCTAAGCTAAAAGGTTTTCTACATGTAATGTGCAGCATTTTTGAAGCCATTAATTATGTTCTACTTTAACCTTTAGCTTTCTGAAAGAATACCAGCTCTGACATCTTACTGACTGAAATGAGAATTAATCCTCATTTTGTTTGTAAATTAAAAGGCAATTTCAACTTCATATCATCTTTAAAAATGTATATTCTCATCTATTTGATTTTATGAAAGCATTTAGGTAAATACAAAGCTATTTTCTGATAGGAAAACCAGTGTTCCCATCAATGCTATTCAAAATAACTTTACAAAGTTATATTCACGGTGTTCTGGTTATGACGGATAAAGCACTGAGGAATATTTAATATCTAACTGAAAGGAATAAAAATCAATCTGTGCTATATATCAAATAATAAGATGGCACCAAAAACACAGTAAGTCAAAAACCTCATTATCTCTTCTGTAGACTTCCTTTCCCAGAACTGAAACACTGGTTGGCTCCCCTCCCACCACAGTGCATTAATTTCACCTCTGCAATGGTTCCTACCTGCCCATCTAATTTCAGGTCCTTATTGCCTCTCACCTAAAATGACTGCCATCATCCTCAAACTGGTGTCTTGTCTCCCACTTTGTCCCCTACCCCAACACATTCCAACACCAAAGATTTGCCTTGCTGCTGAATTGATAGCTCCTCCCACATGACGTTCCTGAACCCTCTACTGCTTACTTATTAAAGCATTCAAAGTAGACCCAGCTGATCCAAGATCTGGTCTCACCCTTGTCCTCACAAAGGACCTGCTCAGATACTCCCAAAACTCAGACTGCCTAAGAGTCCCAAACCATGCTCCCTACCGCCCAATCATCAGAATCACGCCCCGAGCACAACACCATTCTCCCACTTCACAGAAGCATCCCTTCATCCCACACCTCAGGCACCTCCTGGATGCCACAGGTTCTAACAGCCAGGAGTGAATTTGTATCATTGCAGATTCTGAAGATTCCTTGTCATCCCTTCTACATTGTAACTTTTTAAAAGTCACAAAAATATTCCGTAGGACGGGCGCTGAGTTGGCAACCTGCAGTCAGTAAATATTTGTCCTTAAAATTATTCTTTACTTTGTCAAAAACAAAGGTTCACATGACAAGGAGAAAGGCGAATTTCTCCTAAGAACCTTCTCCTGGAAAGTAACAACAGAGTTTGTGAAATATGTTCTGAGCTTTGATAATGTGTTACTTATAATGTCATTAAAAGTGGATGAATCATACAGACTCAACTGGAAAAGAAAAAATAATGAACTCAGGTGATAACCTTTAAAATTTCGTTTCTAGGGATTTTCCTCCAATTCATTATTTTACAACCATTGGTCAAATAGCAGTCACACCTCACAACAGAAGGGTGAAACGGACTGTGCATTACCCAGTAACACTGTGCACTCAGTCAGTAAGAAGGCACAAAACCAAAAGGAGGGACAAGGAGACGGACAAGGGAATACACTCAACTGCTCTTACAACCAACTTCACATTCCAAGAATGGGCAAAACATCTTCACCTTCAAAACATTTCCAGCCACCCTCCCCTCCACACCCCCACTATTAATAGGGATTTCTGGACCCAAGGGTAGGTAGGACGACGACCATGTCCAGCTTGAAGCAGCTAGAGGAGCTTGAGACCTTCGCCCATTGTCCTTTACAAGATTACAAAGGGTCTTAATATCTGAGAGGGAGGGATAGTTATTTTTTACGAACCATGGGTATGGACTTGGGGGTGGGGATTGCTAGGAGAAGGAGATGCTGGGTGGAGGGGAGTAAAGGGGAGAAAATTGGAACTATTGTAACAATATAATCAATAAAGAAAAGCTGGGGGAAAAAAAGAAAAAAAAAATAAAACATTTCCAAACCCTTACTCTCATTCATTAAAAAGGTACCAAACTGAGGCAGGGCTTAAATCATGCAGAAAAAGCAACATCTTATAAGACCTG